>NC_039247.1:20975154-21111952 GCF_003368295.1 Carassius auratus | reverse complement strand
AATGACCCTCACTTAATTAGAATAACAAGCTGAAGTATTGTGAACTGTATATTAAGAATAATTCTTAATAGGCTTTATGGACAGATACGTTTTAAGTGACTCTTGAAGGTTCAGCACCACATCCTCTTTTACCACTGTTTAAAGAATGTATCTTACAGTACAGGTGCGGATGAATTTTGGATAGCTTGAATGGTTTTGTCATGGTGATTTTTTGAAATAATAGTAAAAAAGGAACCAGTAAAAAAAAGTGCAGCTTCTAAACACTTCAAAAAAATGTACACATAGAAGACAAGTCATTCTGAGGAAATATGCATAGTTTCATGACTATACAACATTATATGGATGACAGAAAATTAAAAAACATACATCTGATGTCACTCTGTCCCTCTGTCACTGTGTGTGTGTGTTTGTGTGTGTTTTAAGTGAATTAGGTGTGAAACTATCAGTGAGCATTTAGTCTCCAGCGCCAACATTTTACAGAACTGCCACTTTCCTGGAGTCTCAGAATTACAATGTGTCAGGTTCTGAGAGATCTAAGATTCCAAAAAATTATTTAATTAGAATACCATGAAGTATTGTGAAATACTATATATTAAGACTTTATATATAGGCTTAATGAACAGATTAGAGTGACTCGTGAAGGACCAGCACCACCTTCTCTTGTCCGATGGTTTGAGGAATATATCTTCCAGAATCTGGGATTAAGATTTAGGAGCTCATTTTTATTCCACCTCCTTTCCTGAAAGTCTGTCTTGCAGAATTGACTAAAAATTAAACTTCACATTAATTCCTAATTCTTTTGCAATTCTTTTGTCAGTTCTTCTTGACCTTCCAGCCTTCCAGCTTTCCTGGACTATTGTATAGCACTCATAAATGATTAAATAAAAATAATGGTAGTTATTAAGATTGATATGGTTTGGAATTGGTAAAATGTGCTTGGAAAAAAATCACAATAAAACAATGTTTTAATGTTTAAGTTTGGAATATTAACTGACATGAATGAATGCTATATAAATATTGTTCATGTTAACATAATGTTTATAAATGAAATCTTATTGTAAAGTGTTACTAAAGTTATATATATATATATATATATATATATATTGTTCTGTGAATGTGATTTTAAAGTCTAGATGATTCGGATTAACCCTTTAACTGCCATATCAAGTTCAAGTTCTAGTTCAAGTTCAATTTATTTGTATAGCGCATTTACAACAGCCTCCTGGCTGACCAAAGTGCTTTAACATAAGAGCAAGAATATTACACATACATAAAAATAGACCAGACAAAAAATTTAAAACCACCCATTTCAAAATGTAGCATAACACAGTAGTCAGTACACTAAGGAAAATAAAAAAGTTTTTAGCAAAGATTTAAAAATAGACAAGGAAGGGGCCAGTCTGATCTCTAAAGGCAGGGTATTCCAGAGTCGTGGCCCAGCCACTGCAAATGCACGCTCCCCTCTACGCTCCCCTCTATCCTTTAAAACCTCACTGCCAGAGGGATATTGTGAATGCATGTGCCCGCTGGGCACAGTTTACCTGATGCCACTGGGGTGGTGATGGCATTGGTGGCTTGAGCCCCGCCATCGCTGCTTGCAGCTATATTTAGGGCCCGAGCACCGATGGTGTGAGGACCCTCTTGTTTCTGTGTTGTTTATTATTAGGGCTCAAGCCCAAAGGGCGAGAGGCCTATTGTTTTCCTTAGGATTATTTTTTATTATTATTATTATTATTATTTTTTTCCAACGTCTCGGGGGCTTTTGGGGCCCTTAACGTGCTTAAAAAAGTCTTGAAAATTGGCACACAGATTGGAACCTGCGGCCATTAGGGCCGGGCAGAGACTGATACACGGGCGTGGCACAGGGGCTCTACAGCGCCCCCTGGAATATGGAGGGCCATATATCATACATTCTTGCTCGTAGACGTATGAAACTCGGTACACATATAAATCTCATCAATCCAAACAACTTTTGTATTGCATATCATAGGCTCCGCCCAACAGGAAGTTGGCTATTTAGGGTTTAGTATTCAAATTTTTCGTCAAAGTTGTGGGGGCTTTTGGGGTCCTTAACATACTCAAAAACTCTTGAAAATTTGCGCACACTTTGGAATCTGTGGCCTTTAGGAGCCTGCAGAGGCTGGGACCCGGGCGTGGCACAGGGGCTCTACGGCGCCCCCTGGAACACAGTCAGAAATGTTGATGTATAGCTCACACATACTTGCACATATTCATATGAAACTCAGTACACATATAGATCTCATCGTGCCAATCAACTTTCGTATTGCATGTCATAGGCTCCGCCCATCAGGAAGTCAGCTATTTAGAGTTATGTAAAAAGCGCATGCTCTGGAATTTGAAATACTTGTCATAGGTTTTTTTCTCGATTGCCGCCAAACTCGGTCAACATGATCTCAAGACACTGGGGATGAAAAATTGCCAGGGGATTTTTGATATCTCGAACGGTTTGCTCGTGGCGAGGCGTTGAAATTATGGCGAGAAATGAGAAACAGGAAGTGTCTAATACCGTCCACATACATTTCCTGATTTTAATCAAACTTCATCAGATTATTCGTTGTATGATGTCGATCGCATATATGTGACTATTAGGAGTCAAAGTTATAGCGCCACCAACTGGCAGAAGGAAGTGTGTCATTTTCAAAATGATTTGAATTCAGCATCTTATTATTACTCAATTTGCTTCAAACTTCATCAGAATAATGTTAAAACACAGCCGATATAAATCTGCAAGGGGGATATTGATATCTAAAAAATTGTTGGCGTGGCAACATGTCAAACTGGAATACTTCTCAGGTGATTTTGAGGCAAATAACATACTTAGAATTTCACAAAACTCTGAACACACATCAGTATTTCTGATAGGAACTTAAATTGTGAATGGATTTTGGATAGCTTGAATGATTTTGCAGTGGTGATTTTTTTAAATGACCTTACAAAGGGAATCATTATTGTATTTTTAAATTGCAGCTTCCAAACACGTCAAATATTTTTTTCATACAGATGAAAAAGTCATTCTGAGGAAATATGCATAGTTTAACGACTTTACAACACTGTATGGATAACAGAAAATTAAAAAACTGTCAGACATCTCATCTCACTCTGTCCCTCTGTTTAGGTATATGTGCTTCAGACTTCCATTGTCTGAGAGAAATTGCGCCCCTACAGGTTCAATTCGCGAACTTTTACTTTCACTTTTAAATCGGTTAAAAATACAAACAAATACTTAGATTTAATTCACACTGACAAGCTAAACCAACATATCTGATTATTACCGGTTCAGGGCTCATGGATAAATTATTTCTGGCCAGAGATACGTGAGAAATAGGAGAGATGAATCACCGCTGTGATCACGAGCGTCTGGAGTAAAGAGCTCAGAGAAAACGAATTTATTCCTGTTTTAAAGCTTTTAAAAATAAATTATTACAGCGATATCACACAATTAACCAATTAGAACACACCAAGAGCTAAATTCAGATGTTTTTGAACTGTTTGTGTGAAAATGAAATATTTGTGGCTGCCTATCTGAAATCACCGCTCCGATCAGCGCGTACAGTGTCGAGCTCAAAACAAACGAATTTATTCTTGTTTAAGAGCTTTTTTAAATAAAATTATGCATTACCACAAATGCACACAATAAACTCATTGTAACACAACAAGAGCTAAATGCAGGTGTTTGTGACCTGTTTAAGTGTGCAAGACTATTTGAAAGCGCGACTGGCAGAATAACATATCTCTTGAGCTGCAGGTTTCTGTCTTTCGTCGTACGAACGAACACATCACGGACAAGATTATTTCAAAATACATAATAGCTTGGCGAATATAAACGAAAACAGCCACGTGAACATAAACTGGATCTACTGGATTTGAATATTAAAGTGACCACATTTACCACTTGCTTCTGTCTTCAATTTTAATCTATATAAAAAAGGAAACTCATTCGACTTGGCTGCTTTTTTAATGTGTGCGTATTTATTTATTTACCTTTTTATACATTTTGTATAATTTCATAGTTTGTGTATTACAATTATAAAAACAAAAATAAATTTAGCCACTCACATAGAAATAGCTTAGGCCTTAACCTTTTTCTGTCAGTTTTAGGGATTTTTAAAAATCCTAAAAAAAACTTATTTGTGCTGCAAATAATAATTTCAAACTCATTTGATACTGACCTATGACATCCTGTGACATTATATTTATTTGAATTTACATAATCTCATAGATGTAACAGTAAATCTGTTCAGTTCACAGATCAATACTAAGCTGTAATGCAAGCAGAACTTTCACAAATGCTTATGAGTCATTTAAGGATTTGATAACACTGTAAAATAATGTCTAATTTGTTAACATTAGCAAATGCATTGATAACACTTTATAATAACTGCACTCATTAGTAAATAGTCAGTTCATGCTTTATAAAGCCTTGTCCCAATATTAATAGTCAGTAGTAAGCAGTTTATAAATACAGCTATAAATAGCTTGTCCTTGGTTTATAAGCACATTTATTAAAAAGGAGAGTAAAGGGTCAGTTATCTTCCTATGAAAAATAAAAGATAAAAATAAACAAACAACAACACAGATTGATACAGAACTCAGAAATTTTATTGTGGATTTATGATAAAATCAGCCTGTAAATGAATTCATACTCCTCCTCATACTACTCCATACTCCTTTTTCAACATGATGCCAATATACTGAGATGTTAAATTGTGAATGGGTTTAGGATAGCTTAAATGGTGTTGCCATAGAGATTTATTAAAGTAACATAAAAAATACAATAGTTATTTTACTATATCTTTAAAATTTTTCATTCTAACTCTTCATAATTTTTTATATAAGTAGAAGTCCTCATTTGAAGGAAGCACAGTAAGTTTCATAGCTTTATCATTTTCAAGAGCCAGCATAAAATTAAAACTATCATAACTTATAAATCAAGCTTGCAATTCTTAGTACCTATAATGGCCACCAGAGGGAGCTATAGGATTACTTTTAAATAATTATTGGAGAAACGAGTATGATTTAAATAATTTATAGAAATCTTTCAAATAAAATAATATGTATTTTAGGAATTTTACTGATAAAATGACCCTCAACTTAATTAGAATAACAAGCTGAAATATTGTGAACTGTATATTAAGAATAATTCTTAATAGGCTTTATGGACAGATACGTTTTAAGTGACTCTTGAAGGTTCAGCACCACATCCTCTTTTACCACTGTTTAAAGAATTAATCTTACAGAACAGGTGTGAATGAATTTTGGATAGCTTGAATGGTTTTGTCGTGGTGATTTTTTGAAATAATAGTAAAAAAGGAACCAGTAAAAAAAAGTGCAGCTTCTAAACACTTCAAAAAAATGTACACATAGAAGACAAGTCATTCTGAGGAAATATGCATAGTTTCATGACTATACAACATTATATGGATGACAGAAAATTAAAAAACATACATCTGATGTCACTCTGTCCCTCTGTCACTGTGTGTGTGTGTTTGTGTGTGTTTTAAGTGAATTAGGTGTGAAACTATCAGTGAGCATTTAGTCTCCAGCGCCAACATTTTACAGAACTGCCACTTTCCTGGAGTCTCAGAATTACAATGTGTCAGGTTCTGAGAGATCTAAGATTCCAAAAAATTATTTAATTAGAATACCATGAAGTATTGTGAAATACTATATATTAAGACTTTATATATAGGCTTAATGAACAGATTAGACTGACTCGTGAAGGAACAGCACCACCTTCTCTTGTCCGATGGTTTGAGGAATATATCTTCCAGAATCTGGGATTAAGATTTAGGAGCTCATTTTTATTCCACCTCCTTTCCTGAAAGTCTGTCTTGCAGAATTGACTAAAAATTAATCTTCACATTAATTCCTAATTATTTTGCAATTCTTTTTGTCAGTTCTTCTTGACCTGTTTTTCTCTTCCAGCTTTCCTGGACTATTGTATAGCACTCATAAATGATTAAATAAAAAATAATGGTAGTTATTAAGATTGATATGGTTTGGAATTGGTAAAATGTGCTTGGAAAAAAATCACAATAAAACAATGTTTTAATGTTTAAGTTTGGAATATTAACTGACATGAATGAATGCTATATAAATATTGTTCATGTTAACTTAATGTTTATAAATGAAATCTTATTGTAAAGTGTTACTAAAGTTATATATATATATATATATATTGTTCTGTGAATGTGATTTTAAAGTCTAGATGATTCGGATTAACCCTTTAACTGCCATATCAAGTTCAAGTTCTAGTTCAAGTTCAATTTATTTGTATAGCGCATTTACAACAGCCTCCTGGCTGACCAAAGTGCTTTAACATAAGAGCAAGAATATTACACATACATAAAAATAGACCAGACAAAAAATTTAAAACCACCCATTTCAAAATGTAGCATAACACAGTAGTCAGTACACTAAGGAAAATAAAAAAGTTTTTAGCAAAGATTTAAAAATAGACAAGGAAGGGGCCAGTCTGATCTCTAAAGGCAGAGTATTCCAGAGTCGTGGCCCAGCCACTGCAAATGCACGCTCCCCTCTACGCTCCCCTCTATCCTTTAAAACCTCACTGCCAGAGGGATATTGTGAATGCATGTGCCCGCTGGGCACAGTTTACCTGATGCCACCGGGGTGGTGATGGCATTGGTGGCTTGAGCCCGCCATCGCTGCTTGCAGCTATATTTATTATTATTATTATTATTATTATTTTTCTGAAACTTTCTCGAAAAGTCATGAAACTTGGCACACACGTCAGAGCTGGAAAAATATTAGGTATGCAATGGTTTGCTAAGGTGGGTGTGGCAAAATGGCTCGACAGCGCCACCTATAAATTTTCAACGAAGTGCATCTTGAGCTACGTTTCACGTTCTTGTATGAAAATCGGTACACACATGTAACACACCAATATCTACAAAAAAGTCTCTTGGTACGAAATCCAAATCCCAACAGGAAGTCAGTTATTATTTTTTTTCTCATCCGAAATTTTGTCATTTTTGCCATTTCCGGGGGTTGTACTTTAACGAACTCCTCCTAGAGATTTATTCAGATCAACACCAAAGTTTGTCAGTGTAATCTAAAGGCCTTTGCGATGTTAAATTGCGAAGATCTAGAGTTTTCGTTTGAGGGCGTGTCTGTGGCGGCTTGGCGAATTTCGATGTTTCGCCATGAAAAATGAAGTTGCTATAACTTAGACATAAAATGTCCAATCTGCACCAAACTTCACATGTTTGATAAGACTCCTGACCTGAACAGATCAACATTCCCAAATTTAGTTATAGTCATAGCGCCACCTGCTGGCAACAGGAAGTGAATGCCTTACGCTGCAATGAACTACTCCAAGAAATCTAATAAAATCTAAATTGTGTTATGGTCAGTTTAATCTAAAGGCCTTTGCGATAGTGAATTGTGATTATCTTGAGTTTTTGATAAAGGGTGTGTCCTTGGCGACGTGACAAAGTTTGATGTCTCGCCATGGGAATAAAATTTGTAACTCAGGCATAAAATGTCTGATCTTCCCCAAACTTCACATGTTTGATAAGAGTCCTGGCCTGAACACAACTGAAGGCCAATATTCCATTGGGTGTGGTGAAATGGCTCCATAGCGCCACCTATACATTTTCAACGGAGTGCACCTTGAGCTATGTTTCACGTGCATTTACAAAAATCGGTACACACATGTAACACACCAATACCTACAAAAAAGTCTCTTGGTACGAAATCCGAATCCCAACAGGAAGTCGGTTATTTAGAATTTTCTCTGCAAAATTGGCGTTTTTTTTGCCATTTTCAGGGGTTGTACTTTAACGAACTCCTCCTAGAAATTTATTCCGATCAACACCAAACTTGGTCAGTTAAATCTAAAGGCCTTTGCAATGTTAAATTGCGAAGATCTTGAGGTTTCGATAAAGGGCGTGTCCATGGCGGCCTGACAAATTACGATGTTTCACCATGAAAAAGGAAGTTGCTGTAACTCAGACATACAATGTCCAATCTGCCCCAAACTTCACATGTTAGATAAAACTTCTGCCCTTAACAGATCTACATGCCCATATTCAGTTATAGTCATAGCGCCACCTGCTGGCAACAGGAAGTGACATGTTTTATGCTGCGACAAGCTACTCCTAGAAATCTTTTGACAGAAGTGTAATTTTTTTGTGGTCAGTCTAGTCTAAAGGCCTGTGCAATGTTAAATTATGGAGATCTTGACTTTTTGTTAAACGGCGTGTCCATAACGCCTTGGCACAATTTGATGTCTCGCCACAGCAAGAGAAGTTGTTGTAACTCAGGCATAAAATGTTCGATCTTCCCCATACTTCACATGTTCGATAAGAGTCCTTCCCTAAACACATCTGAAGGCCAATATTCCATTAAAATGATAGCACCACCTGCTGGCAACAGGAAGATTGGAACTTATATGGAATATAATTTGATATATTCCAATTATATTTATGACTTTAAATGCATATTTCTCACCGTTCACCTTTTTACTAATGCCACTCGCTGGCGGTGAGCCCGGGTGCGAGGGCCCGTTCATCGCTGCTTGCAGCTTTAATTATTATTATTCTTCTTCTTCTTCTCCCGAATGAATCGCATTTTTGAGGGCTTTAACATGCTCAAAAAGTCATGAAACTTTGCACACGCGTCAAACCTGGTGAAAATTTTCGTCTGATATAGGATTCAGAAGAGGGTGTGGCAAAATGGCTCGACAGCGCCACCTATACCAAGAAAATCAACAGCCTTCCAGCTATGTTTCACGTACATGCACGAAAATTGGCACACATATGTAACACACCAATACCTACAAAAAAGACTCTTGGAGCGAAATTCTAAACCCAACAGGAAGTCGGTTATTTTTAATATTATGAGCATATTTTGTGTAATTTTGGTCATTTCCATGTGTTGTATTTTAACGAACTCCTCCTAGAGAGTTCTTCAAATCAACACCAAATTTGGTATGCCTAATCTAAAGGCCTTTGCGATGTTAAATTGCGAAGATCTTGAGTTTTCGTTGAAGGGCGTGTCCGTGGCGGCCTGGCGAATTTCGATGATTCGCCATGAAAAATGAAGTTGCTATAACTCACACATACAATGTCCAATCTGCCCCAAACTTCACATGTTTGATGAGACTCCGAACCTGAACAGATTGACATGCCCATATTCAGTTATAGTCATAGCGCCACCTATTGGCAACAGGAAGTGACATATTTTACGCTGCGACAAACTACTCCTAGAAATTTTATGACATCAATGTCTTTTTTGTGGTCAGTCTAATCTAAAGGCCTGTGCAATGTTCAGTTGTGAAGATCTTGAGATTTCGTTAAAAGGCTTGTTCATGGCGCCGCGACGAAGTTCGATGTCTCGCCATGGGAATAAAAGATGTTATAACTCAGGCATAAAATGTCCGATCTTCCCCAAATTTCACATGTGTGATAAGAGTCCTGGCCTGAACAGATCTGCAGGCCAATATTCCACCGGGTGTGGCAGAATGGCTCTATAGCGCCACCTATACACTTTCAACGGAGTGCGCCTCGAGCTATGTTTCACGTACATGTACAAAAATTGGTACACACATGTAACACTCCAATACCTACAAAAAAGTCTCTTGGTACGAAATCCTGATCCCAACAGGAAGTCGGTTATTTTGAATTTTCCCTTCAAAATTGGTGTTGTTTTTGCCATTTTCAGGGGTTGTACTTTAACGAACTCCTCCTAGAGATTTATTCAGATCAACACCAAACCTGGTCAGTGTAATCTTAAGCCCTTTGCGATGTTAAATTGTGAAGATCTTTATATTTCGTTAAAGGGCGTGTCCATGGCGGCCTGACAAATTTCGATGTTTCGCCATGAAAAAGGAAGTTGCTGTAACTCAGACATACAATGTCCAATCTGCCCCAAACTTCACATATTGGATGAGACTCTTGACCTGAACAGATCTACATGCCCATATTCAGTTATAGTCATAGCGCCACCTATTGGCAACAGGAAGTGACATATTTTACACTGTGACAGACTACTCCTAGAAATTTTATGACATCAATGTCTTTTTTGTGGTCAGTCTAATCTAAAGACCTGTGTGATGTTTAGTTGTGAAGATCTTGAGTTTTTGTTAAAAGGCGTTTCCATGGTGCCGTGACGAAGTTCGATGTCTAGTCATGGGAATAAAAGATGTTATAACTCAGGCATAAAATGTCCGATCTTGCCCAAACTTCACATGTGTGATAAGGGTCCTGGCTTGAACACATCTGAAGGCCAATATTCCATTATAACGATAGCGCCACCTGCTGGCAACAGGAAGATTGGCACACATATGGAATAAACTTTGATATATTGCACTTATATTTATGAGTTTAAATGCATATTTCTCAACGTTCACCTTTTTACTAAAGCCACACGATGGCGGTGAGCCCGGGTGCGAGGGCCCGTTCATCGCTGCTTGCAGCTTTAATTATTACTGCATCTCTTCCATGTATGCATTCTCAAACATACGGAGCCCGGGAAGTCACCTGTAGGAAAAAAATTAACAATCAGTGGTGTCTGTTTTGGAATTCGTGTCCTCGGTTTATAAACCATACTCACAGATTCCCTCCCTCGGTTTAACAAATCGTGCCCATGGATTAATAAACAATATCCACAAATTTCCAATATGAAATAAGACTTTTTCCTACTCTATGATTCAGTTTTTTATCTATTTATGTTTTCTGACATATTGGTGATACATCGTTCGCTTGGATTTTTTTAAGTTGCACTGAGTAAATACAGCTGTATAAAACAAAAACTGTCCGTCTTCATTTAACAATGCAAAGCAACAAAATGTGATTATTTTAAAGGTGGCTGATACTTTTCTATACACACTGTAGTTGTCAACCTGAGCATTTTGTGCCCAGACCCCGATAATCACTGCTTGTGGCTATAATTTCACTTTACGTTGCAATAGGCTGTATATCAAGTACACTTTACGTTGCAATAGGCTGTATATCAAGTACACTTTACGTTGCAATAGGCTGTATATCAAGTAAACCGTGGAAGCTTGTAAATACGTACCATTCACACACAGTTGGAAACCCAGTATTGTACTCTTCAA
Organism: Carassius auratus; assembly: GCF_003368295.1. Lineage (NCBI taxonomy): Eukaryota > Metazoa > Chordata > Actinopteri > Cypriniformes > Cyprinidae > Carassius > Carassius auratus. Next base: position 21,100,851 of record NC_039247.1, on the reverse strand, counting down.
TCTTTTAACTGGAGCAGCTAGCTCCATGTAAAAAATGTTTAGGCTACTTGATAAAGGAACATTTGTCAAGAGTCTAAATTTTGCTTGCATGTATTAAGTATAACTCTTAACTAAGCTTTTGAAATTGCTGCCAAATAAAAAAATGGCCTGTTTCATGATTTATAAAATAATTTATTGTAAAAAAAAACACATGAAGGTATGTGAAAAACGTAAATAGATGTATGCGAGTGTACACACAGGATACATTTATGAGTGGGGAGTGGAGGGCCAGAGATGTCTGTCTGACCAATTAAAAAAAAAAAAAAAAAAACAAGAATAGTGAGAACAGCCCACCGGTCATATACAGATCATATGGCTTTGACGAGCTTTTGACATATCTTTAAATTAATCTTATGAAGCATCAGGTCATCAGTTAATTTCATGCTTACATTTTGAACAACACATGAAACATGAATTAGGTCGTACGTACAGAAAACTGGTACAAGCTAGTATATCGTACCTAGCAAGCTGTTTGTTAAAATTACCATTAACAATAACCAATGGCATTCATTCAAATATCGGCATCAATAATCATTCAATTTTCCCATTTATTGCACACTAACATTATTATTATTGTAATTTGTTGGTAGATGTGATCAGTTAAATTGGTTCTGAACTCCTCAAAAGACATTGGATGTGAAGTTTGGAGGTGAAATTTGCACTTTACCTGATGCTCAGATTTTCTGCATTCATTTGCATCCATTCATTTCCTTGTATTGTCTTTGCGCAACAAAAGCATGTTCTGCCGAATTACTAGCCATCCGGTCATCTATTGGTAATCTGACTGTGTTCTCTTTCACCACCAGGTGAATGTTGCTCTTTTGTCTCTCGTCGCTTGTGTCTCTGTGATGGACATGGAGACAGCTGTCTGTGAGCCGCTTTACCAGAACGGTGCCGTCCACCACGAGGAGCTTGTCCCGAAGCAGCCCACCGCTCTCAGGATCCACCTCTACCACAGCAGCCAGAGCGACTCTCACTGCGCCCCTCTCTGCTACCCACCGGGAGAATACGTTACTGAACAGCTCATCATCAACACTGCCAAAGAGTGCGGTCAGTCATGCCCATCCTGTAATATAGAAAAAAAGCAAAGAATGTGTGTTGAGTTTATAAAGTAAATGTGAATTATACATTCTGTTAAAGAATAACACAGTAAAGCACTGTGTTTTGCCTGGATGCAATGTGATAAATCTCTTCCATGACGTTTTTGTCCAAAGGAAAAATTACTGTGACAATCATCTCACAACAAGACATTTTATCGGTTGCTTGGTATCTATATTTGTTCTGTTGCACTGGGTAGGCCCTTCCACTGTGAAATTTCATTTGATCAAAAATTGTGAGGCTCACAGCTGTATATCAAACCAAAATTATGGTGAGTTACACATCTTCACCTTCAGTGTGAACAGAAATAGGAAAAGTTGTCACATTGCGCCTGGTTATTGAAGTGCCCCCCCCCCATCCCCAAAAAAAATCCTTTACCCACCTGACATTTTATTAATACTCATACAAATTGATTCTTGATACCACAGTGTCTTCAGATTTTTTTTATACTTATGAGGGGAAGATGTTTTTATTGTACTTACTGTGATTATTGTGTAAACAGTCAGTTATTGGGGATTCTCACATCAATCAGGTGCAGTTTTGATGGCTTATATAATACAAGATCCTGTCAGTCCGCCCGTGTTTACAGTTTAATAAAGATAAACATCAGCCCAGGAGCCATCAGCTCATCCCCCAGCAGGGTATTGGTGACAGATGCGTGATGGTATTTCAAGATGTCTTTTTTTTTTTTCAGTAGACTTCCTTTAAATTATTTCAGCTGCTACACATGCGGCTGCTATTAAAATAATCTGAAAGGGCTAGTAAATGCATGTGATTGATATCGGTCATCTTGGGGATTTTATAGAAGAAACTTAATTTCTCTATGCACTTCATTTTTAGTTAGTTAGAGAGTTTTCTTGCACCCAGACATCAACTAATAATTAGTTTTTACCAATAAACCTAAAGGTCAAAATGAAAGTATGAAACTATTAAAAGTAAAGGCTATTTCACAATTAGCATGAAGTTTTAGCATTTTAGCATGTGTGTGTATGGTTTAAACATTATGTAATGTTTTTTTGTTTTTTTTACATGTTTCAATTAAGTCTCTTGTAGATGCATTTAAATGATAAATCACAGTAACAATTAATATTGTGAAATATTATTTTAAAATAACTTTTCTATTTGAATACATTAAAGAATATATGTTTTTATATGTCATTTATTTCTGATTTGTGATGAATCTAATAATGAACTAGTTAACAGAACAAACTGACTGGTTGGCTGTTGCACCACTGGTCTATTCATACCCTTTCACACTGCGATTCTGGAAGATACACGGGTAATGTGTCCCGGCAGTTGTTCCCGGGTCACTAGATTTTTCACTTTCAAACTGCCAGTGATTACCCGGAATATGTGTGTGTTCACACACAACCCATAAAGATCCCATAAAGACACGTGACATCAGGAAGTGATGTATAATGCACGAGTAGAAACCGCTAGGCACGTTAACTTTCACTTAAGCTAGCGAACGATCTCCGCTTCAGCACGGATAGTGAGGAACTAACTGATCTCTGCTTCATTACAGTTTGCACATATTTGTTTCATCGTGATTGTTGATCTGCCTTCAAAACACCTGGTAAAAGAGTCGCGCGATAATGCACATCATCACTACGACACACCCTTTACGGCATTAGTTCTGGCTTTTGTTCACACAGAGCTCATTCCGGGACTGAACCCAGCAATGTTACTAGGTCCCCGACCTGGGATCAGTACAGGAATCAATCCCGGGGCGTGTTTGCTTTCACACAGAAGGCGACACGGCAATGTTCCGGCAATTTTCCGGGTCCGACGTGCAGTGTGAAAGGGGCTTTAGTCGACCGTAGTGACCCATCCCTAGTTTACATGTGCAGACTTTTCTCACTTTACTCTGGCTGTGTTAGTGTGAAAATACTATGTGTCTGTCTTGTCTCATAAGCAACTGTTCTTTATGTTCATGTGTTTCTCATAGGAGTGTCTCCAGTCTACTGCAGCCTGTTCGGACTGTACAAAGAAGATGAAAGGGTCTGGTTATCACCCAATCATGTTCTCCATTTAGACGGATCAGCCAATGAGAGTTTGTTATTCAGAATTAGGTAACACACTCACTTGATTACTCTGGTTAATATTATTTTATGGCTTTTGTCTCCATCTCAGTTTTTCAGCCTGCAATTTAATGACTGTGCTGTTTTCCATCAGGTACTATTTTCCCGGCTGGTACAGTTGTGGGGCGCCCCGAGCGTACCGCTATGGAGTGACTAAAGGATCTGAGAGTCCTATCCTGGATGACTATGTTATGTATTACCTTTTTGCTCAGGTGAGGCCTCCCAAGAACAGCTTTGCAATAAAGAATTGACCTTTAGTTGTGAATTAAGTGTTGTTTGTGCTGTCGTGGATTTCGAATCAGCATAGCAACAGTGTTTTACAGTTACACTTCACTTGGCCTGAAATCTGAGCATATCTTGGGTAATAGAGCACATCCATATACAATTTAATTACAGTTTGGCCTCGGTTATCTTCTCAAAGGAAAGACATTTTCTTGGTTTCGGATTTAAAGTGTGCAAATGTGAGTTACGCCAGTGTATATCTGCACGGATAAAGGCCCCTATTTACTAAACAAATGATAAATAAAGGAAACTCATGCTGGCTGCTCTCTGACTCTACTGAGTGGGCTTGTTTTGTGGCGCCTGTTCGTCTTCCCCCAACTGTCTGGTATGTGATGACTGTCACTGAAGGGAACGTGATTTATCCCCTTTTTTATACATAACTGTCATAGTGTCTCTTGTTAAGTGTCACTCTCGCAAGGACATATTAAGATAATTAAATGTTTTACATTGTCTGAAGAACATGTTTTCATGAAAATCCCAGCCACCTTTGAAACAAATCCTTGTTTAGAATCCTTACTATAGAAAGCAAGAAAACAATCATAAGATAATGGCTTCAACCAGTTTTGCCTAATCTTGAAGACATTATATAGTATAGTATAGTAAATAAAGCGTACTTATGCTTTAAGATTGCAGTCTCATTTGTTTTCATTGAGTATATATCCTCTATACTTTCAGATTATGTTCAGAGGAATAAAATAAAATCAGGCTATTTATTGACTTGGCACCTGGGTTAAAATGTTTTGGTTGTATTCTTTATTATTATTATTATTATTATTACTACATTTTCAGCGTTTATTGGCGCATCTTCTCAGTTAACAACGGCTCTGTGTAGTAACAGCTGCTCTATGTGAAATCACGCACCTGAGGGAATTTACTGCTGATTAGAGAACCGGCTTTACTGACGAGATGCGCATTATTGATCGGCCGATCGTGATCGGAGCACCCCTTCTATTATTGTCAAAAATGGTCAAAGCTAAAAAAAAATTTTATAGGAATGTATGGGATTTATCCAATGAAGGTTAAAAAATCCCTTTTGTAATATAATTAATAATGTTATTTTTGTTAATACTCAAGTGTGCCACACTGGAATTTTATGTAATTCCCTGGACATACAGTGAACCACAATGCTGGATATTAAAATACTAGACTTCTGTGTTTAAACACTAAAACTTGAAATTGTTTTAAATGTGAGTTTAAAATAAATAAATCTCTTAATATTGGCCAGTAACCAGTGCAGTACCGATATATCCGGCATGCTTTGCTAAAATATTTTGCACAGTCATGACCTGAAGTTACACTTTTAGCTAATCTTAAGGAGCAAGAAATATCTTTGATAAATACCATTTTTCGGGCTATAATTTGCACCTGAGTATAAGACGCATCAGTCCAAAAATACGTCATGACGAGGTAAAAAACATACAAGTCGCACTGGACTATAAATCGCATTTATTTAGAACCAAGAACCAAGAGAAAACATTACCGTCTACAGCCGCGAGAGTGCGCTTTATGCTGCTCAGTGGTAGGCTAAAGGAGCATTGAGCAGCATAGAGCGCCCTCTGGTGGCTGTAGATAGTAATGTTTTCTCTTGGTTCATTTCTCTTGATTCATGTCAAATTAATTTTTATAAATAAGTCGCACCTGACTATAAACTATGAGAAAAAGTGAGGCTTATAGTCCGGAAAATACGGTATATCAAAAGAAATATCCTTTCAGCGGAAGTCAGACGACCATTATGTTGAGGTTATCCGGGGAGAGAGCAGGATTATCGGGGTTTAAAATAAAGCTGTGATGTGTTCGGAGGTGACCTCTGTCTGACCCACCCAGTTGGATTACATGGATTTATGTCCTGTAAATGTGCAAGTGTGACACAGACAGAAGTCATTTTTAAACAGCAGCTTTGCAGTGTCATCTTTTGTACACTTTTCAGTCAGTCTGCGGCTGCACTGTTCATGGCTGATGCTTTCAATGTGTGATTGCTTTTAGCTCTGATGTGGGTTTTCTCTTAAAGGTTTAGTTCACCCGAGAATGAAAATTCGTCCATATTCTACTCACCCTCGAAGCATCCTAGGTGTATGTGACTTTCTTCTTTCAGAATAATCCAATCGAATATAAATAAAACATTGTCCTTGTCCTTCCAAGCCTATCAATAGGGGTAAGTGGGTGTTTGTTGTCAACTTTTCAGAAAACGTGAAATAAAGTGCACACATTTGTAATAAAACGTCCCTCACATGGCTCCGGGAGGGTGAATAAAGGCCCTCTGTAGCAAATCCTTGCATTTTTGTAAGATAAATATCCAGATTTCAAACGTAATAAACACTTTTTTTTTCTCTCACTTCTGCTGAATGTGGGTAAGCGAAAGACGTGCAGATGGATGTTGAAGTAATGTAGTAACAAAAGAGTTACATTACCGTATTTTCCGGACTATAAGTCAAACTTTTTTTTCATAGTTTGGCTGGTCCTGCGACTTATAGTCAGGTGCGACTTATTTATCAAAATTAATTTGACATGAACAAGGAGAAATGAACCAAGAGAAAACATTACCGTCTTCAGCCGCCAGAGGGCGCTCTATGCTGCTCAGTTCTCCTGTAGTCTACACTGAAAACATAGAGCGCCCTCTGTGTTAATGTTTTCTCTTGGTTCTAAATGAATGCGACTTATAGTCCAGTGTGACTTGTATATGTTTTTTTCCTCGTCATGATGTAGTTTTGGACTGATGGGACTTATACTTAGGTGCGACTCATAGTCCGAAAAATACGGTATATACCAATGAATTCTTTTGAACTTTCATCAGAGACATTAATGGCTGATGAAAAGTCACAATAAAATATATTAGAATGGAAAACAGTTGTTTTAAGATTTCATCACTGTTTTCATCACATAAATGCAGCCTTGGAGAACAAACTTTATCGAAATATTATAAAAAAATCTAACCAGCCCCCAAACTTTTGAATGCCATTTAGGGTTGAGTTTATCTTAAATATATGATACCAGGATTATAGAACTACATGCAGTAAACCTAATGTAATAATCATGAGACTAAGGTAAGTAATATGAAGCTAACCCAGGGTTAAACATGACCTTAACTGTTCAAACCTTGTGCCCACAGAGTTGCCACCATGTCATTATACTCTCATTCTCGTTGATTTGCACACGTTTTTGACATTTACTCATACTGTCATGCTGATATGGGTTTTTCCTCTGTGTCTTATGCAGTGGAGGAGTGACTTTGTAAACGGCTGGGTGAAGTTATCCAGTGCCCATGAGGTTCAGGAGGAGTGCCTTGGCATGGCTGTGCTGGACATGATGAGGATTGCCAAAGAGAAGCAGTGCTCCCCACTGGACATCTATAATGACATTAGGTACTCCTATTTGAATGTGTCATATATCTGCTGTGAAAATTGATGGACCCATTTGCCTTTTTTCCATACATACATTTATTAAACACACAACCTAATAATTTTCAGCATTTTAGTGTAAGACTTTAGATTGGGTCAGCTATCATTAAAGAGAAAGTTTACCCAAAAATGAAAATCTGGTCATCGTTAAATCAACCTCAATTCGTTCCAAACCTACACTAGTTTCGTTCTTCTGTTGAGCACACAAGAAGATATTTTTACCACCAAACAGTTGATGGTAGCCATTGATTTCAATAGTATAAAAACACTATGGAAGTCATTGGCTACTGTCAACTTTTTGGTTCCAAACATTCTTCAAAATATCTTTTTTTGTGTGTGTTCAACAAAGGAAAAAATTCATACAGGTCTGGAACAACTTCAGGGTGAGTAAACTATGGCAGAATATTAAATTGTGGTTTACTATCCCTTTAATATCTTGAGAAACATTAAGGGCCCTATTTTAACGATCTGAAACGCAAGTGTCAAAGCGCGAAGCGCAAGTAAGTTTGTGGGCGGGTCTCGGCGCTGTTGCTATTTTCCCGGCGGGATAAATGGCTCTTGCGCCCGGCGCAAATCTAAAATGGGTTGGTCTGAAGTAGCTTCATTATTCATAGGTGTGGTTTGGGCGTAACGTGAAATAAACCAATCGGAGCGTCATCCAACATTCCCTTTAAAAGCAGGTGCGCAAGTTCCATTATGGATTGCTATTATTATGGCGTATTTACCAGGCGCACGCCAGGAGCGGTTCACAGCCGAGGAGACTGATGTTCTTGTAAGAGCAGTGAAAGACAGAGAAGTTGTGTTGTATGGGGATGGGAGAAACCCACCCAAAATAGCGTCGGTTAAACAGGCGTGGGAGGAAATAGCCACAATTGTTTTTTTTTTTTCTGGTTCTTGACGGACAAACAAATTTGTCAGATGTCCTTATATACATATATGTCTTGCCACTATCGGGCAAACAGGTCTGATCCTTAATTACTACAATTAGCCTGAATAATTTGTAAGCAAGATTTCACAATGATTTCCGTCATCTCATGTGTTAATATTTTTTTAGTGTAACAATTTATGATTTGCAAAAATAACTGTTGCATCTGTGTAGATTACATGAGCAAAGTGTGTGCGCGTTGTGCACGCTATACATTATGGTCAAGCATGCGCCCTTAAAATAGCATAATGAACAACGCGCAACGCGCCACTGACTTTAGACTAGGTTTTTTCTGGTCAGTGGCGCAATTGTTTAATGGAACAGCAAAATAGCACCAGGGATTGTTTGCGCCGGAACACGCCTCCTTTTTTGCGCTGAACCGCCCAGGGAGCGCAAGTTCATTCACTAGTTTAGCGACGTGCTTCTGTGGAGGGAAAAGCGCGCTTTGCGCGGGTGCAAAATAGGAATGACACATGCGTCGGTGTACAAAGTCAATTGCGCTGGGTGCAAGATAGGGCCCTAAGTCTTTCGATTTGTAACACCACGGTACTGAATAGTTATTCATGTTATTATTTAAAATTAAAATTGTCATGTTATTTTAACACTACCTATACTATCTAGAACACTGCCATGGTTTCATGGTAAAACATGTTGTAACATTGGTCCCATGTCCCAAAAACATTGAAGAAATGTAGTTAAAACATTTAAAAACACAGATGGTACAAAGACTTCTACAAAAACCTCCATCTATCCAAAACAACCTAAAAAAAATATATATAGCATTTGATGCTAACTCTTATAATCTGCTTTATTCACAGTTACAAGTTCTTCCTCCCTAAAGACATGAGGGAGCAAATCCAAGACTGCCATTTTGTCACAAGGAAGCGCATCCGCTATCGCTTTCGAAAAGTCGTGCAGCAGCTCAGCCAGTGCCGAGCCTCAGCCCGCGACCTAAAGCTCAAATACCTGATCAGCCTGGAGTCTCTAGACTCTGGCTTCTACACCGAATGTTTCCAGGTCAGAAAGCACTCGGCCGAACAGGTCACCATCATCATCTCCGCAGACCATGGCATCCAGTGGTGCAGAGGACGACACAAAGAAACACAGTCTGAGGTAGCCATCATAAAATGTTGAACCAAAACATTTCATTCGAAATTCATGAATACTTCAAAATAACCTTCACCCTTTGGCCATGCTGATACACAACGCCAGTGATTAAAGCCAGTGTGATTGAAGTTGATACGGTCACAAATATATTTTAGTGATATGAGTAAATGTTTAAACTGCTTTGACATTATGAGCTCTTTTTGTTGTAGGACGCACTGCCTGCTTCAGATGAAATAGATCAGTCTTTAGATTAAGTAGAGCTCTAGCCATGCCAGTAACCCTGTTTTTAAATGTGATATTACAGTGTTTTGAAGGCAGCACTAATAGGTCTGGTGTTATTTTTCTTAAAAAAATTCCACAATTCGAAAACCAGTTAACATGCACTATAGGTCCAAACTTTGGTGTCAGTTAAGATTATTATCATTTTTGAAAGAAGTGTTCACCACATCTGCATTTACTTTGATCCAAAATATAGCAAAAAAAAAAAACAGCAGTTATATAGGGAAATGTGATTAAAGTTTAAAATAACAGATTGCTCTTTTAATGTACATTATTGTGCAAAAGACTCAGAATTTTCACCAAAAAAATAAATAATAATGTTTAAAGACTTAAGTTATTTCTATGTTTTTCTGTAGTGTGTCAGTAGGAAATGGCAGTTTACATTTCCAAACATTATTTTTGCCATTAATTGTAATAATCCAGTGAGATTTCTGTTTGCACAAGGAGTCTGACAGCAGCCAGTGCTCAACACAGAGAGCTGATCTCACCATCATCAGTCTGTCTGAAATAACATGAACAAACAGAATGAACTGAGACAGACTCAGTCCAGAAGAACTGTGGCAATGTCTCCAAGACGCTTCAAAAAAACTACCTGCAGAGCTACAGTACTGTGAAAATGTGTAAAAATGCTGTAGAGTGAGGATGCTTTCAAAAAGCATGCCATAAATAGATTTTATTTATCAATTAACTTTAACTAAATCGAGCCAACATTTGTTGTCGTTTCTCATGGGAACACTTGCATAGTTTTTCAGGTAGGTTTCTTCAAGCAGCATCTTGGAGACGTTGCCACAGTTCTTCAGGATTGATCTAAAAAATAAAACCTTTAGATAAAATTAAAATAAAATGTAAAAATTATATATATTCTACTGACCCCAAATAGTGTACATACTTTATACAATTCTTGTTTCTGCATAATTTAAATCTTCCTTACACTATTGTTATTTCTTTCTATAATCTTTTTTTAGACAAATCTCTCATCTTTCAAATTCTAATTGTCACAATTATATCAGTTCTATTTACATAACCAGTTGCAATTGATCGACTACTGGAGTTGCGGTTTGTTTCTGGCATCTGTTCAAGACTCTACAGCTGCCTTCACACTGCAAAGATCGTGTTGTGTCCTGTGTCAATTCTTCTGCGCAGTGGGCGGAAAACAAGACGCATGCTACGTGCCATGAAAACCTAACCTAAACCTACCTGGAACTTTGAAAGAATTCTTTCGCAGCTGTGAATGCATTGGCATATTCTGAAGGAAATGCCAGTCTTGTTGTGTTTTATTAATATTTCTTGTATTCATGCCAAAATAAAGTGGGAGGTTTCTTTTTCTGCTGGTGAAATTTCATAACAACTATTGTATTTCTCTCCCAAGGACCTGCAGACGTATTGTGATTTTGGGGAAGTTGTCGATATCAGTATCAGACAAGCCAGCAAAGAGGGTACGAACATGAGCCGCATTGTTTCCATCAACAGACAGGATGGAAAACCTCTAGTAAGTCTGTTGTGGAAGAGAAACTCTGCTGCATTGTTCACTGGGATATCCTTTCATTGTCACACCATGTCAAAGGGGCTCACAGTGACTTTGAACTTCTGGATTTCTTCCTGCTATTATAGGTGAGAATATTTAAAATTCAATTTCATGTTTGTCGTTTTTTTAACAGGAGCTGGAGTTCTCCTCCTCGATGGAGGCGTTGTCTTTTGTGTCTCTAATTGATGGCTACTACAGACTGACCACGGATGCCCATCACTACCTCTGCAAGGATGTCGTTCCACCCCATCTGCTGGAGGCCATTGAGAGCTACTGCCACGGGCCAATATCGTAAGAACTACAGGACTTGAAATGAAAGATCTTATTCAGAGCAACATTTTTGGCCCTGGTTTATATTTAGTTTTTTTCCAGGCTCCAGTAAAATTATTCATCAAATTCTCGGAAGATTTGCAGTCAAGCATCATTTGTAAGCATGATCATTGTTTTCACTGTCTGTGTTGACAGAATGGAGTTTGCAATCAGTAAACTACGCAAGGCAGGAAACCAGAAAGGTCTGTTTGTGCTCCGGTGCAGCCCCAAAGACTTCGACAAATACTTCTTGACACTTGCTGTTGGGGTATGTTTTTGCTAAGCACTTATTAATAAATAAATAAATAAAAATTAATTGTCAATTTAGCAATTTGTAGTTACGTTACATTTACCTTTAGTCATTTAGCAGACGCTTTTATCCAAAGCGACTTACAAATGAGGACAATGGAAGCAATCAAAATAAACAAATGAGCAATGATACATAATACAGTGCTATAACAAGTCTCAGTTAGTTTAAATGCAATACACTTAGGAAGGGCTTTTAAATAATATAATAAATAAAAAGAAAACGGATAGAATAGGACTTTAGACTGAATATTCCTCCACTATAACCCTGCACTAATGTTTGGGGGTTGTTAGGATTTTTTAAAAATGTTTTTGAAAGAATGTTGATCAACAAATTTCTATTTGAAATATATTTTAAAATGTAATTTATAGGGCTGGGCAAAAAAAACAAAACAGATTTTTCAATTATTAGTTTTTTAAAATGACGTCGATTGGACATTGATTCTCAAAAGCCTTGAATCAATCTTTCCTGGTATTTATTTCAGCAAACTTTTAAAACAAGATCGGATTAATGTGAATCTTTTCATCAGTCTTCTCCACTAGATGTCAGCCTCTTATTTACCTTGCATAATGATACAACAGAAAGCCCGTCATTCATTCAGTACTTATCATGGTAGAGATACTGTTGACAAGAACCAAGAACAAAGCAATATGCAGCATTTGCAATGCTCAGGTGAAATGCAGGAGTAATACTACAAATCTGCAGAAGCATTTGACATCACGGGTAAAGGCACCATGATTTCTGTTGTTAAATGCTTGTATTTTAACATGATTTCGATGTTAAAATACAGGCCTGTGGCTCTTAATTTCTTTTTATAAATTCACCATTCGTAGACTGATGTTTAATGTTCATTTTTTAGAAATAGCAGTAGAATTTGTATTAAAACTATATTCACTGAACGTTAAAAAAAAATGGTAACACTTTAGTATAGGGTCCAATTCACACTGATAACTAGTTGCTTATTAGCATGTCTATTATTAACATATTGGCTGTTTATTAGTGCTTATAAAGTTCATATAATGCATGACATCCATAATCCTACCCAGTTCCCTAAACTTAACAACTACCTTATAAACTATAAATAAGCATCAAATAAGGAGTTAATTGAGGCAAAAGTTATAGTTAATGGTTAGTTAATAGTGAGAATTGGACCCTAAAATAAAGTTTGACCAAGAAAATTTATATAAAAAAAAAAAAAGAGAATTGAACCAAGGATCGAATCGAATCGAGAGCTTGTGAATCAAAATCAAATCAGGACATCTGAATCGATACCCATCTCTAGTAATTTATTCACGTGAAGCTGGATTTTCAGCAGCCATAACTCCAGTCGTTAGTGGCACATGATCCTTGAGAAATCATTCTGATATGCTGATTTGTAGCTCAAAAGACATTTGTTGTAAAAATGTTGAAACAGTTGTGCTGCTTAATAGTTTTGTGGAAACCATGATACTCTAGTTTTTTAATAGAAAGTTAAATATTACATTCGTGGTTTCCACAAAATGATGAATATATATATTATTAGATACTTGAGTCTTGCTTGACGTCAGCTTTTGTTTCCACCAGGCGTATGAGGATGTAGAGTACAAACACTGCCTGATCACCAGGTCCGAGAATGGCGACTACAATCTTAGTGGAACCAAAAGGAGTTTCAGAAGTTTAAAGGAGCTGCTCAAGTGTTACCAGAAGGAAACTGTTAAATCAGATGATGTCATCTTTCAGTTTAGCAGGTGCTGTTCGCCAAAGGCCAAAGGTCAGTAAAGGAGCTGATATTCTCATCATGATTATGATATACGAGTACCACAAATGTACAACTCTACAGTATCATCTTCTGGCAAACAACTTTGTGAAAATGTATTCTTGTTTTTCTTTATCCCTTTTTACCTTAAATGTATCATCCTGCAATCCGTTTGCCTTGTGTGTTTGTAAATAGAGAAGTCAAGTTTGTTGGTGTGCCGGAGTCACCGGGGTTTAGAGGTTCCCCGGTCCTCCTCACTGCAGAGACACAACATCAGTCAGATGGTGTTTCATAAAATCAAAAAAGAAGACCTTGATTTCGTAAGCATCCTGTTACCTTTTTAATACATCTAAACTGTGCTTGTGTACAACAAACTGTGTTGTGTGTTACAGTACTGTTCAAAAGTTTGGGGTTGGTAAGATTTTATTTTGTTTATTTTGTTTTGAAAGAAATCGATACTGTTATTGGGAAAGGATGCATTAAATTGAAAAGGTGACAGTAAAGAAATTTATAATGTTATTTGAATATGTTTTTATTAGAGGTGGGCATAGATACATTTTTTTAATCTAGATTAATCTCACTGTGATCTTGAAATTAATCTAGATTAATCTAGATTAAAATTGCTCATTCGAATTCTGCTGAAAGCATACAGAATATGTGTGTTACCCAAATAAAATTGACAAACAGTAAGTCTTTGAGAAGGGGTTTATCAAGCTAGATGGTGCATTAGAAATGTACATCTCCTGTTTCCAAAATGCATCACAAAGTGCTTGAAAAAGCTGTAAACTAATTCCACATTACACAAGGTGCAAACAACCTTACGCCTGTTTCACACCAATGTTTACGTTTTTTTTTTTTCAAGTTTGTAGGTCTCAAGGTACAGAAACCAAATAATTAAATGTAAAATAGCACTGGATAGTCTGTAAAAATGAAATATACAATCAAACCTACATTTATTCAGACAACTTCAACATTTCTCACATTATTACAGTTTTGCTATATATATAAAAATTATACCTGGTGTCTGAATAATTTTGGTTTGACTGTTAAAACAAAGTAATTCAGTCAAGAGCAGTGAGTGATTTTCATTTTCTTGGATTAACATTATAGCAGCCAGTCGCTAAATTAGGCGCGGTCACTTTAAGAGACGACGAACTCATCCAATATAATACACATCCCACTTTTTTCCTCAACTCTTTACTTTCACTTAAGAAATAACTGACAGTTTTTTCGAGCATAATTTCCAAGGTGGATATTTTGACATATTTTGTATGTATTTGTCGGCACAAGAGCAAAAATAAGCAAATTCGATGTTCAAGTGTTTTGAGATGCCTTTCTCTTCCCAGAAGAGAGCTTGGTTCAGTGTCACTGTCCGTGATACGCGGCTCTCTCTCTCTCTCCGCACCCAAGGCGTAAAAACATGTGAATAGATGAGCTTTCGTGACGATGCGCAGCAGTGGCCCGTAAACTGTCCTGAGCATCTTTTTAGGCTCGCCTCAGCCAATAGGTTATATAAAATATCAAGGTGAAAGTCATCATAGCTTGCTTAGTATAGACCCAGCTCCCAACCCAACTTTGAGAATAGATTAACGGCGATATTTCTTTTATCGCCCCATAAGAGTCTCGGATAAATGCAGCACGTTAACGCCGATAACGGCCCACCATATATATATATATATATATATATATATATATATATATATATATATATATATATATATATAATTTCTCTTTTCTGGATGTGCTGTTTATCATAGAATACTGAAAAAAATCATGTTGTTGAACAGAAATATTGTTTAAATAATAACTATTTTTTTAACATTTATAATGTTTCCTGAGCATCAAATCAGCATATTCTAATAATCTCTGAAGCATCATGTGACAATGAAACCTGGAGTAATGGATGCTAAAACTTACATAATTAAATTTTAAAATAATATTAAAGTAGAAACAGTAAGTTTAAATGTAAGATTAGTTAGAATAACAGCCTTCTTTAAAAACGTTCAAATATCTTACTAACCCCAAACGTTTGAACAGTGTTGTAAATGTCATGTTTCATATGATTATGCGTGGGCAACATTGATTTCAGGGCGAGAGTCAAGGTCAGGGGACTTTCACCAAGATCTTCAAAGGGATTCGGAAAGAGCAGGGAGACTACGGAGAAACCCATAAGACTGAAGTCATTGTCAAAGTCTTGGACAAAGCCCACAGAAATTACTCTGAGGTATAAGATAAGAGATACATTTTCTTGTTTCAAGAGATGGTTTCTTCAAAGTTTTCCTCAGAAATGTAAGGGGAAATATGCCTCAGTTTCATATGAGTTTAGACACCCCCATTTTTCAAGTCATTTAAACTGTAATTTTTCCTTGAAATGATCCCTTTATCATCAGATTGTATAATAAGAGTTGACACGTCAGGAAATAAACTTGTTTGTGCTTGATAACCATTTATCATGTGGTTTCTTCAGTCTCCTCATTTTTTTTCCTCCCTCTTTTAGTCTTTCTTTGAGGCAGCCAGCATGATGAGCCAGCTCACCCACAAGCATCTGTTGTTGACCTACGGTGTCTGTGTATGCGGAGAAGAGAGTAAGTGTTACATCGCTCACATGTGACTGAAATGATTGATTTACTGCTGCATACTTGAAGTTTTTTGTTGTTTTTTTTGTCTTAGATATCATGGTGCAGGAATATGTGAAGTTTGGGTCCTTGGACACGTACCTAAGGAAAAACAAGAACTCGATATCAGTTAATATCCTGTGGAAGCTGGAAGTGGCCAAGCAGCTTGCCTGGGCTATGCTCTTTTTGGTAAGAAACCGCAACAAATCAGGAATAACCATGCGGGTCTGTGAGCCAGAATTGACTCATCCGTTTTGTTTTTTCACGCACAGGAAGAGAAGAATCTGTCTCATGGGAACGTGTGTGCAAAAAACATCCTTTTGATCAGGGAGGAGGACCGGACATCGGGAAACCCTCCATTCATCAAACTGAGTGACCCTGGCATCAGCATCACAGTGCTGCCCAGAGAGAGTGAGTCAGCAGTGTGAAGACTCTTTGAAGAACTTGTGTGAATCTGGAGATGCCTTTTCACTATCTCCCACATTTGCATATGATTAGCGCATTTTGCCTTCCTAGTGGCATTCGCACTCAACTTTCTTACCATTCGTGATGCAGCTTAACTCATAAAGTGGATGAATAATGAGTTTATCCACACAAAACAAATGGCTGCTTGTGTCTACTTGTTTAAGTGTACTTGTGAGGGCCAAATGTTCACTTATATAGTGAACATTTTACAGCTACTCGCTACTAAAAAAAGGCTTATAAATCAGACAAACATGTTTTTTTTTTTTTTTTTTTTATTTAAATCTAGTGTTTTGCACATGTTCTTGTGTGAGGTAGGAGAAGAGGTAAGGGTTTGGTTTGGGGATAGAAAGTATCATTAACCTGGTATAAAATCAATGGAAGTCCATGCACTACAGTAAAACAAACTTGTGTGCATGGGCCGTTTCTAGGGAGGCTATAGCTCCATAAACTGTATGCAAAATTTCAGTCCCCTTGAAATTTCATAATGAAAATGGCGGCAGACTTTGATCGGCTCCTCCCCGTCTTTCAGCGCGTTCTTCAATCCAGAGACCGCAGCAGCTCAGAGCGAGAAACAGAGGACATGGTGTATTTGACAACAGATTGCGATAATATCTGCATCTGTGCAGTTTTATTTTATAAAAATATCAATCGGTTCCCGTCTACTGTAGCTTAAGTTTTCACTGCGTTAGCACAGGTGTTTCCTTCAATGGAAATGAATCACACATGAACGCATACTTTATAAAATGATTATGTTGACATTTTAATTTGAAAATGTAATTTTCGGTGTAATATATTTTCCAGTGTATGTGGCAAAGAGGTTTGCATACTTGAGCTAAGGACAGAGGTTTGTACTAGAAATGCAGACAGTAAAATTGTATGCGTGTACAGTAAACAAGTGTATGCGTGAGTGTGTGTGTGTGTGTGTGTGAGAGAGAGAGAGAGAGAGAGAGAATGAAGACTTGTATTTCGTCCCCTTGGAATTATAAGGTTCTATCTGACATTTTTGTCAAAATTGAGTTATTCACATATTCTTATTCAGTCACAATTTATTTACATTACATTATTTTAAGTTGTGTACATTTTGGGATTTTTTTATTGAAAAACAAAAAGGTTCTATTTACAGAAGTCTATGGAACACAAAAACTTTAAAGCTCAATATCTCAAAACTGCTCAGAACGCAGATAGAACCTTATAATTCCAAGGGGACGATTTGGTTTGTTCAGTTATATGTTATACCTATCTATGCAATACAGTGGAATACTGCACTTTTTGGTATATAAATTTTTTATGCATATATTATACCCTCGTTGGGGGCTGAGCTCCACTAAAATGAAATTTGCCCCTGTGTGTGTGTGTAATAAAGTGTTTATGTCTAAAAATTTGAGATTCTCAGTTATAGCATCATTAAAAATGATTGCTATTAGCTCAGACTGAAGAAATATATTTAAAAAAAAATAATGTACTTCAAAACAAATTAATGTAATTAGATTTAAATAACAAGACAAATTCATAGACTCAATGCCAGAACTGATTTAGCATAAACATATCTGCACAATAACCAGTAGAGGGCATAGTTTCAAATAGAATTGTTCCTGTTTGCAGTGTATTACTAAAGGGATGGTTAGGTAATGCACTCACCCCTTGGTTCACCAAGTTCTGTATGACATTGTTTCATGAAACAGAAACGAAAATATTTCGAAGAATGTTTTAACTCCATACAATGTATTTCTTCACTCAGTGACAATTATTGAGGCCCAAAACAACCCTGAACCCCAGTGAATTTCATTGTATGGACCAAAAAAAAACAAAAAACAATCTCCATAGAAGAAAGTCAGTCAGACGGGTTTGAATAAAACAACATGAGGTTGATTAAGTGATGACAGAATTTAAATATTGATGTGAACTTTCCCCTTGAAGATTTGTTCTTAATTTGGTCCAAATGTATTCTATTACATGTAGTGCTCAACCAATGTGGGTGTCCAATGCCCAACATTTGTATCACTCCATAATTTAATGAATGCAAATAACATTTAAATAAACATGGTTAATTGTATTTGCTAAATTAAATTTACCACATTATATAAACTTTTATGTAATTTATTTATTCAAATTGTAACCTAAAGCTGAAAGAAAGAAACAAACAAATGAGGCCAAATGGGAGAATTTATTTTCCATGCTGATAGTTAAAAATTTTTAATATTTATGCTGACCAGTGGTTTCATTAGGTAACAGATAATGAATTGTCACATTCAACCAAAATGTTTGCATTACAATTTTTAATTTAAAATAAATTGCAATTATTTTTGTAGTTCTGGTGGAGCGGATCCCCTGGGTGCCCCCTGAATGCATCTTAGACCCCAAAAGCCTGAGTCTGGCCTCAGACAAATGGAGCTTTGGTGCAACTTTATGGGAGATCTGCAGCGGAGGAGAAAAACCACTTGCCAACATGGACAGTTCCAAGGTAAAGCAACATTGTGTCCTCCGTATAATAATACAATAAATATAAATCTGAAAAAAACAGTGTGAAGAAATGCTGTTAAAAGAATAAGCCGGACCTCTTAAAGAACATCGTCTCTCTGTATGTCTGTGTTCAGAAACACTTGTTCTATGAAAATCGGCAGCAGCTATCTGCTCCCAAGTGGACAGAGCTGGCTAACCTGATCACCAGCTGCATGGACTACGAGCCAACATACAGACCTTCATTCAGAGCCATCATACGAGACCTCAACAGTCTCTTCTGCCCAGGTCAGTGCAGTCACACTATAATACACACAGTCCCGCTGGCATTTTGACATCACAATTTAATTGTGTTGTTTCTCTTGGACTTGCTGCATCATTTTGAGTGATGAAATGTGTGTGCAGATTATGAGATTGTGAAGGAGAGCGACATTTTACCCAGTAGAGCAGGAGCATCTGCATTGAGTACTGGAGCGTTTCAGAATGAAGATCTAGTGCAGTTCGAGGAGAGACATCTCATTTTCCTGCAGCAGCTTGGCAAGGTAGACACCAACAACCCCGTGGGATCACTTTTTGTTTTGTATATAACCTACAGTCAATAGTTTCTGTATGGTGTTTTTTTTTTTTTTTTGACCGAAATTAGTTCTATTCAGCAAGGATGCATTCAATTGTCCAAAAGTGACAGCAAAGACATTTATATTGTTACAAAAGATTTATATTTCAAATTAATGCTATTCTTATAGTCATCAAGGAATCCTGTGTCACAGTTTCTACAAAATTATTAAGCTGCATCACTGATATCTGTATTAATAATAATGATAATAAATGTTTCTTGAACACTAAGAATACTGCAGTAATGGCTGCTGAAAATGTAGATTTGCCATCACAAGAAAAACTGTTTTTTTTTTTATATTTTTTATATTTTAAAATATTACTGCTTTGACTGCCATTTTGTTCAAATAAAGTCTTGGCGAGCTTAAGAGACTTCTATCAAAAACACTGAAAAACATTTTAATGGTTGTTTATATGTGAATTATAAATTTTTTATTTCTTATAGGAAAGCAAGAAGCTAAGCTATAAAAATAGTGTTTATAATTTCTGTTGCCACGGTTATTTTATTTAATATGTGGAAAACAGTACAAATAGATGTGTGCACTAATCAACTAATCACAGTAATTATTTCCTGTTTCAGGGGAATTTTGGCAGTGTGGAAATGTGCAGGTACGACCCACTGCAGGACAACACCGGTGAGGTTGTGGCAGTGAAAAAATTGCAACACAGCACTACTGAGCACATCCGTGACTTTGAGCGGGAAATCGAGATCCTCAAATCCCTCCAGCATGAGAACATTGTGAAATACAAAGGCGTGTGCTACAGCGCAGGTACGGGATTGGAAGGTTGTGTTGAGAAACCTTGTCAACACGCCCACACATTTCCACAGAATTTGGATGACAGACAAAAAAAACTTTCACACTTGTTTTGCATTTTAGAATAGACAAATATTAGAAAATCTTTTTTTGTTTTTGTCTAAACTTATAAACTAGTAAACTAGAGTCTGGTACAGTCAGCTGCGTTAGCACATTCGGTCATATTTAAGCTGGTTTCCACACTTCCACACATCATGTCTGCCAGATAATTGGGGCTGGCAAAATGTAATTGGGCTTCTGAGGAATATGCAAGAAGGGGCATTTCCTATAGTGAGACACCTCACTTAATGCCATCAAAGAACCGGGAATACGCAAGTAACCTATCATTTTAGACTTTTGGATAATGTTTCATGAAAAAAGTTATGGAATGCAGATTTAAGATAATGCTTATGGTGTTGAAACCCTTGACATCAGTCTCTCAACTGACCAGCACAGTAACTGCATTTATAAAGGACTACAGAGTAATTACATTTATTAATGAAAATTCGCTGTGCATTTCAAACATATTAAAGCCTAAAATGTGAAAGTCCATCTAGCCAAAGCTTTTTTTTTTGAAGAAGAAGAAGAAGAAGAAATTTCTGTAATTGTAGGCTTTTTTCATGATTTCTTGTTCTCTTAGGAAGGAGAAACTTACGGTTGGTTATGGAGTACCTGCCTCACGGCAGCCTTCGGGACTATCTCAACAAGAACAGAGACAGGATTGACCACAAGAAACTTCTGCATTATGCATCTCAAATATGCAAGGTAATGAGGACTTTTACTCTTACAGTATTGTTCAAAATAATAGCAGTACAATGTGACTAACCAGAATAATCAAGGTTTTTCGTATATTTTTTTTATTGCTACGTGGCAAACAAGTTACCAGTAGGTTCAGTAGATTCTCAGAAAACAAATGAGACCCAGCATTCATGATATGCACGCTCTTAAGGCTGTGCAATTGGGCAATTAGTTGAATTAGTTGAAAGGGGTGTGTTCAAAAAAATAGCAGTGTGGCATTCAATCACTGAGGTCATCAATTTTGTGAAGAAACAGGTGTGAATCAGGTGGCCCCTATTTAAGGATGAAGCCAACACTTGTTGAACATGCATTTGAAAGCTGAGGAAAATGGGTCGTTCAAGACATTGTTCAGAAGAACAGCGTACTTTGATTAAAAAGTTGATTAGAGAGGGGAAAACCTATAAAGAGGTGCAAAAAATGATAGGCTGTTCAGCTAAAATGATCTCCAATGCCTTAAAATGGAGAGCAAAACCAGAGAGACGTGGAAGAAAACGGAAGACGACCATCAAAATGGATAGAAGAATAACCAGAATGGCAAAGGCTCAGCCAATGATCACCTCCAGGATGATCAAAGACAGTCTGGAGTTACCTGTAAGTACTGTGACAGTTAGAAGACGTCTGTGTGAAGCTAATCTATTTTCAAGAATCCCCCGCAAAGTCCCTCTGTTAAAAAAAAGGCATGTGCAGAAGAGGTTACAATTTGCCAAAGAACACATCAACTGGCCTAAAGAGAAATGGAGGAACATTTTGTGGACTGATGAGAGTAAAATTGTTCTTTTTGGGTCCAAGGGCCACAGGCAGTTTGTGAGACGACCCCCAAACTCTGAATTCAAGCCACAGTACACAGTGAAGACAGTGAAGCATGGAGGTGCAAGCATCATGATATGGGCATGTTTCTCCTACTATGGTGTTGGGCCTATTTATCGCATACCAGGGATCATGGATCAGTTTGCATATGTTAAAATACTTGAAGAGGTCATGTTGCCCTATGCTGAAGAGGACATGCCCTTGAAATGGTTGTTTCAACAAGACAATGACCCAAAACACACTAGTAAACGGGCAAAGTCTTGGTTCCAAACCAACAAAATTAATGTTATGGAGTGGCCAGCCCAATCTCCAGACCTTAATCCAATTGAGAACTTGTGGGGTGATATCAAAAATGCTGTTTCTGAAGCAAAACCAAGAAATGTGAATGAATTGTGGAATGTTGTTAAAGAATCATGGAGTGGAATAACAGCTGAGAGGTGCCACAAGTTGGTTGACTCCATGCCACACAGATGTCAAGCAGTTTTAAAAAACTGTGGTCATACAACTAAATATTAGTTTAGTGATTCACAGGATTGCTAAATCCCAGAAAAAAAAAATGTTTGTACAAAATAGTTTTGAGTTTGTACAGTCAAAGGTAGACACTGCTATTTTTTTGAACACACCCCTTTCAACTAATTGCCCAATTGCACAGCCTTAAGAGTGTGCATATCATGAATGCTGGGTCTCATTTGTTTTCTGAGAATCTACTGAACCTACTGGTAACTTGTTTGCCACGTAGCAATAAAAAATATACTAAAAACCTTGATTATTCTGGTTAGTCACATTGTACTGCTATTATTTTGAACAATACTGTACATCAGTGGTTCTCAACCTGGGACCTCAAGATGACTAAAAATTACTTACAATATGCTTTGAATTAAGATAAAATAATTTCAGATGTTTTTATTTTTATTCAGTCAGCAACTGTCTTGTTTTTTCTTGGAAGAACCAGCATTCCTACCTTCTTGGAAAACTAAGACCCATATTAAAAGTGTGATTTCTAAACCTGGAAAATGTTTAATACAATTTTTAGACTCCGTGGGCATTTTGATTATAAATATATATTTTTATATTTATGCCAAGGTCAAAAATATTTTAGCTGATATAAATACTTTTTATCCTAATCCAGTAAATCACAAACAACTAGAAAAGTCATGGGGTCTTTGAATATTGTTGTGAACTCTAAGGTTGAGAACAACTCGTATAGTAGTAATAACTTGCATCTCTACTAATTTTAGTCTGTAAGCCTCTTCTTTCTTTTGCTTCATTTCAAACATGTTTTTATTGTTTAAACTTGCATGTCTTTCCCCTTTTGCATATTCTTCTTCCCAAGTCAGTATTGAGTCTCCTGAAATTGTCACATCTGCTGTTCTGTCTCTAAAGGGCATGGAATACCTTGCGACAAAACGGTACATTCACAGAGACCTGGCCACACGTAACATCCTAGTGGAGAGTGAGTTCAAGGTGAAGATTGGTGACTTTGGATTGACCAAAGTTTTACCTCAGGGCAAAGAGTACTACAAGGTTAAAGAACCCGGAGAGAGTCCAATATTCTGGTACGTTTTATTTAGTTGTCTTCATTCAAACCCATGCAACTTTTTATGCTTCTGTGAAATGCATTCAGCAGAAGGATTCACAGAAGAAAGTTGTGCTTGTAATGTGACTGTTGCGTGCGTTAGGTAGTTGAATTGTTGTTCGTTGTGACAGGTATGCACCCGAGTCTCTAACTGAGAGCAAGTTCTCAGTAGCGTCAGACATCTGGAGTTTTGGAGTGGTCCTGTACGAACTCTTTACATACAGTGACAAGCTCTGTAGCCCACCTACAGTAAGTTTCTTGTGTTTTCTGCACGTCTTAAGGGCAGCTTTTAACTGTTGCTTGTTGGAATTTGTTTTGTTTTTTCTATGTAAATAGGTTGTGGAAGTTGACCTTGCGGAGTAACGTGGAATAAGAATATCTGTTTTGTTGTGTCCAGGTCTTTCTTAGTATGATGGGAGGGGACAAGCAGGGACAAACAATAGTCTATCATCTCGTTGAGCTCTTGAAAAGAGGAAACCGTTTACCCCAGCCTATGGGCTGTCCTTCAGAGGTACACAATGTCTTAATCAGATCAAAACCGTCACTGCTAATGTACAGTTGTCACAAGGTTGATTTGCAAACAATTAGCCAACGTATAGTACAAAAATCCTGTTAAGAATCTGTAGACATTTGACATTTAGTTCCCTTGGAATTATAAGATTCTATCTGCATTCCGAGTAGTTTTGTGCTTCAAGGTTAATGCATTCCATTCAACTTTTTAGTTTTTTTAAATCAACTCCAAATAAGGACACAAAATCTATGTAATCTAGAATGTAAGTAAGTTGTCAGAATAGGACTATGTGAATAACTCAATTTTGACAAAAAGGTCAGAAAGAATCTTTAAATTCCAAGGGGACGATTTGTTACAGTCCAAACAGAAAACCATTCTTTTAAATTATAAGTGATGTTTCACAATAATAATGTTGGGATGTATTTTTTTTCTTCAAAAACATGTTAAAAATTGTATTGGACAATTGTATGGTATGTCTGGTGATTTCTATTCAGCAAATTGTAAAGTATTGACTTTGCATTTTTTTAGATGTGCGAGATCATGCAGGAGTGCTGGGACAACGATCCTAGTCTTCGGCCATCCTTCAAGGAGCTCGCTCTCCGCATAGACTTGAGCCGGGACAGCAGCGACTCGGACCGATATTCCCAAGTGCCTGCGTTTTAAGAAAGCTTCACTCGCTCACCGCTGCCATGCAGATACCCAGCCCTCAGCCGCCCTGTCCTCTGGCCCTGTCTGCTGTCTTAATTTGTTTCTTTGTGCCATTTATGGCAGATCTGACCCCAGGACTTGATCACCTGATCTTCTGACTGAACAGTTAAGGTCATTTATATCAAGAATGAGTTTCTCTTTTGCTAGCAGTGCTGGCATGCGCCTCTTTATCAGCGATGGAATGAATAAATCGTTTTCTTAAATGCAAGAGCTGTGCATTTTTACATCCATGTGTTTGTATGTGTATATATATAAAGATGATTTTATAATTTTATAAAAATTTAATAAAGAACTGTATGGATGCAGTGTCATGTAAATTAAGATCTTAATTGTTTATAGGTTGTTTGTTGTAATGCAGGTGGTGTCTGATTGAAAAGATAAAAGATCTTGCTATTGTAAGTCTTTCTATTTTCTTTGAATAAAAAAATGCTAATACATTTCAGTTCTTGTCACAGCCCCATAAATGAGCCGTTTTCAAATGGTGTTAACTTCCGTTAACCTCTTTGTAATATGATTGACATGTAGTGTATGCGCTAACAAATTGAGTAGTTACTGATGAAGTAATTAGAACCTATGATTTGAATTTTTACAGGTTAAAAAGTAAATCTAGCTTTTTTTGTTGTGTTGAAAGGACATACGGTATGTGTATTATAAGTGTGGGTGTCAAACGGGTGTGCATCACACGTCCTGAAAATTGAAGCTGCGGGCTCTTTGCACGCCCCCTGGTGGCTGGCTGCAGTTCAGGTCATAAACCCCGCCCCCTTTCAGCTCTCACTAAGCAAAGAATAATTCAATATCCAGCCTAGGAGTGTGTGATGTTGACAAAACATGATATCTCTGTATTTTCTGGGATTTTAATGATAAAGATAGATAGACAGATCATATTTTGCTGAGTGTGTTAGCTGATTCTGTGTGGTGGTCATTCACAGCAGTGACTGAAATTAATCTTTTACACCCAGTAAAATTATTATTTTTTGCATTTGTGAAGTCATTTTTTTTCTAGAAGTGTAAAATTCTTACATTTTAACAAAGTCAATTACAATAATGAGAGATTTGGGGCTGTTACCAAACAAATAAAAATCATTGTCAACAAAATTGCAAAGGGAACACAGAAGCTGCATCTGAAGTGACATTTAGATGGATATACAATACAGACCAAAAGTTTGGACACACTTTCTCATTCGTAGAGTTTTCTTTATTTTCATGACTATGAAAATTGTAGATTCACACTGAAGGCATCAAAACTATGAATTAACACGTGAAATTATATGCATAACAAAAAATATTTTTCCTATTGTAGGTTCTTCAAAGTATCCACCTTTTGCTTTGATTACTGCTTTGCACACTCTTGGCATTCTCTTGATGAGCTTCAAGAGGTAGTCACCTGAAATGGTCTTCCAACAGTCTTGAAGGAGTTCCCCAAAAGATGTTTAGCACTTGTTGGTCCTTTAGCCTTCTGTCTGCGGTCCAGCTCACTCCTAAACCATCTCGATTGGGTTCAGGTCCGGTGACTGTGGAGGCCAGGTCATCTGGTGCAGCACCCCATCACTCTCCTTCTCGATCAAATAGCCCTTGATGCCTTCAGTGTGACTCTACAATTTTCATAGTCATGAAAATAAAGAAAACTCTCTGAATGAGAAGGTGTGTCCAAACTTTTGGTCTGTATTGTATATACACGTCTTGTTTAATGCAAGACGTGAATGCTTTACCTGCAGTTACAAATACATAAATAATATTTTGATATTTTAATTCTAAAACATTTAATACTGTTATTTTAAATTATTTCAAAAAATAAATAAAAAGGTACTTTACCATGTGAATTACAAAAAACGCCAGCAGGTGGCAGCAAGACACTGTTAATAAGAGAATCATTGCAATTGAACCAAATCATTTTAAAGGTTGATTCATTCAGGAACAAAACCCGTCATGTTTTTCAGAGATTCAAAACAGTGCTGTGGCTTTGTTTGGAACCATTGTTGTTGGCGAAATAGAGCAACAACAACAAAAAAATCTCTTAATATTAACTATATATTTATAAAATTATATAATATTTATTTATTATTCATATAAATAGTTATTGAGCTGTTATATAAAATCAATATCACATTTGAGATTTTTGCGAAAAAATAATTGCACTCTTGCACTCTATATGAAATGTTGTAAATATATACTTTTTCTGCCACCCATATCTTGAATTTTGGGAGGATTCTAAATGCATTTTATTAGACTGAACCAATCATTGAAAGAACACACTCTAAATGAGCATTCAGTCTAGCTAGTGTTGAAGCACTCATAACTCCTCTTATAATCAATGAAGCTGTCCATACATGGTGTGATATTAAATTAATCTCTAATTTACATCGAATTTACATCGAATCGAACCCATTATTTTCATGCCAGAACACTATCCTGCTATGCCAGACCATGTTAACTGGCCAAACATACCCATAATTCATTGCGTTCTGATGACGTTGCCACCCAGTTGGTCACATGTGTTAGCGATCTATATAAACTCCAAAGTATCACTGCTTTGGTGAGACTTGGAAGACTGCAGCGACGCACAGCGAGTACTCAATAAAGAGTAACTTCTGTATGAAAGATATCCTAATGTCCCCTGGTTTTTGTTTCTGAGTTCCCAAACATACATACGCACTTTGTTGCTTATGATGAGGGAATTCGCAAGTTTCATTCTGAACAAAACTCTGGGGTTCAGCGATGACTAATCTGAACGCCTCTGATTGGCTACTGCATTCCTAAGCTCAACAGAATCGTGTGTGATTGGTTATAATGAGCAACGCTGCAAAAAGGCATACAGATAAAATATGATAGTAGGAAATATAAATAGGTCTAACTTTAATACAGCAAACAAATTTTCATTTTAAGTATAAAAGTTTTATTGGAAAAAAGGGGACCCACCAAGTATATTTGTTTGGGTGTTATGGGGGGTCCCTTAATGCTTATGGGAGGTTCTGGACCCCCAGCCCCACTTCAATTTGAGCTCTTCCTTATCTACTTTCTGCTGGCTAGTACCAGTTTCCATCACACCAACTGACCCTCTAAACTGGTAGTGTGTTATTGCACCAGTTTCTGAAATAAAACTGATCCAAGTATAACAAGCTTAAGTTAACAAAAGCAGCAAGTCAAACATTCTCCTTGCATTATGTTTCAAAATGTAAACAGATCAGTCATTTCCCATGATTCAAAGTTAGAAGTTTGAACAACGTTTTTACTCCTATCATCGTCATTTTGGCATTCACATTGTGTTATTTTGAATCACATTAGAACAGATATAGAATGACATATGTGAATGCATTTTAATCTATTATGATTTGCTTTGCTTTTTACATGTTAGTAAAGACCCTACCCAATATAACATTTATGGACATTTAAATAGCATAATTTAGAAATTTTAGTTTGAAGGAATCTTTTGTAACAAAGAAAAAATTGTTATTTTGAATTTGGTAGGAAACTGAATTTGTGATTTGTATTTATTTCCTTATTGTGACTCATATCAGACCAATACAGCTTCTCCGGTGAGAGAAAAATAAATAATCGATGGTGGGACTTAATTGGGAATTAATTAATTGGGAATTGTTGTATGTTGTCGCTTCCTAATCTGCTTAAGTTCACAATTTTTAGGTCCAAGCACTTTATCAGATTCCAAACCAAACAACATATATGGTGCTAATACACACATGGTGTGCTGTAATGCTTCCAGAAATCATGATTCTAAACTTTAATTGTCATTGATCATTTATGAATCATTCAAATATTGGTGACCGGGACACAGTGAATGACTAGAATACACCACAACTTTTTAGAAGCTTAGCTTTCAATGAATAAATGTTCAGTTGGCTTGCCATACGGAAGAGTTTTGGGCAGGTAGGCAGACAGAAGGGTTGTAGCCAACCTCGTTCAAGTTTATAAATGGAGCATTTGTCTGTGGCATCATCACCACACTGCTACAACTATTATATTGAGCAGCATTAGGAGGACCCGAATAAGGACAGGACGGGACAACAGGTTGGTCGCACCTCTGGTGTAAGTAATTTACCTAACATGGATGTAGAACAGGATTTTAAAACACTGAAAGTATGTACATCATTAATCCTTGATAGAGAATTATCTATCAGAATAGCAGCAGAAATCAATCAACCTGGTTTACAACACTGTGGCATAAGATATGCAATACAGTATAAACAATTAAAATGCAGAATATGTAGGGAACCGGGGCTTGTTGTCACGCACATATTTGGTTTTATTTTTAAATGCCCATTTCTGTATATATTAGCATAATACACGAAACCTTGATATCCATGAAGAATACTCTTATCCTGAGAACAACCTCTCTCACAAAATATCTAACTTCAGTTTAGAGCTGATTCTGGCCTATAAAATAGGCCTAAAAAAGACCTTAAAGGGGTCACATGACATAGCTAAAAAATTATTTAGTTTATTCTGTGTAATGAAATGTGTTTATAAAGTTTAAGATAAAAAAAAAAAAACTGTTTCTCCTCTATGCCCTGTCTTTCTGAAACGTGTTGATTTTTACAAAGCTCATCGTTCTGAAAAGCGATATGTGCTCTGATTAGCCAGAAACCATGTCCACATGTCCGACAAATGACAAACATCAATAACATTATAATGAAAGCGAGTAAAGAAGGCTCCCTTTAAAATCACTGAATTTGTGAATTAATGAAACTTTGTGTGCACTTTGTTGATATCATATCAATCAATAATAAGATTAAACTAGGGCTGGGTGTATATATATATATATATATATATATATATATATATATATATATATATATATATATATATATATATATATACAGTATTGTTCAAAATAATAGCAGTACAATGTGACTAACCAGAATAATCCAGGTTTTTAGTATATTTGTTATTGCTACGTGACAAACATGTTACTGTCACACCTGGACTCATTTAGTGTGTTTTTGCCCGTGACCCAGTTTGTGTCTTCGGTGTTTAGTTTGATTAGTTCCCAGGTGTGTCTATTATCTTCCTCATGTGTTCCATGTCCCTGTTAATTTAGTTATTCCATCCACCTGTGTTTCCCCATTATCCTCTGTACATAAGCCTTTACCTTTCAGTTCTGTTTTGTCGGGTCTCCTCACTCGATCCTAACTCACTCACTTATGTGTGTCTACCGCTGTGCTCCATGAGTTGAATATATTAAAAGCCTTATTTCGTTTATCCTCGGCTCCGTGTTTCTTCCGGCAGCACAAACCGTGACAGAAGACCCGACCTAAAAAATGAAAGTATAAAACTGCGTGTTTTCCCCTCCGTTTTGCTTTCGTTTTTTCACAGTCTTTTCGTAGTTTCTATGGATCCCCTCTATCGCCCCGAATTCCTCATCCTCCTGCTGGAGCAGGAAGGACGTTCTCTCAAGGACCATACCAGACGGTTTCTTCTATTAGCTAATGCCACCAGCTACCCGGACGATGCGCTCTGCACCTTCTACAACACCAGCTTGAACTCCAAGTGCAGAGCGTTGTCGCCCGAAGATGGTCCTCGGGGGGATTTCGCCGCATATGTGGAGTGGACTCTGGCGAGAAATGGCTCATCTTTCACCGTCAGCCCCATAGAGGATCTCGCCAGTCCCACTCCCTACCCAGAGACCAGCCAGCCACCAACTCGCTACACGGAGCCAGAGCCCACCGCAGCCGCAGAGCCCGAGCCATCCACTGACAGGGAACAGGATCTCGAGAGCGCGACTGACCAGGTGTGTGAGCCGGCAACACCATGCATCGTGGGAGTCCTCGTGGAGATCGAGGGCGTGGAGGAAAGCCCTGCCCACACTCCTGCGACTGAGGGTGAGCTGTATGCAGTCTCTGAAAGTCATATGGAGCAAGTTCTGGATCTGATGGACTGGTCTATGGAGGTAATCCCTAATTTTCCTGTTTCCCCGCTGGTTCCGTCCAGCCCTGATTCCCCTGTATACTCTCTCAGTCTCCCACCCCTACCTCCTCCAGTCATTTCCTCTGCTCCATTTCCGCTGGTTCCATCCAGCCATGAATTTTCTGCTCCATTTCCGCTGGTTCCGCCCAGCCCTGAGTTTTCTGTTTCTCCGCTGGTTCCGCCCAGCCCTGAATCTTCTGTGTCTCCGCTGGTTCCGCCCAGCTCTGAATCTTCTGTGTCTCCGCTGGTTCCGCCCAGCCATGAATCTTCTGTGTCTCCGCTGGTTCCGCCCAGCCATGATTTTTCTGTGTCTCCGCTGGTTCCGCCCAGCCCTGAATCATCTGTGTCTCTGCTGGTTCCACCCAGCCCTGAATCTTCTGTGTCTCCTGTATTCCCTCCCAGCCTCCCTCTCCCACCTCCTCCCAAACCTGCTGGTCCCTCTACTCCACTTTCGCTGGTTCTGTCCGGCCCTGATCCTCCTGTCCTTCCTCCCATCCTTCTCCTCTCTCCTCCTAGACCAGCCAGTTCCTCGTCATCCCTGCTGGTGCCAGTCAGTCCCGCAGCTCACCCTCAGTCCGCGCCATCGGGGCGCGGTGGTTCGCCGCTGGACTGCCAGTCTCCAGCTCCGCCTTGGCGCGTTAAGGCCCTGTCTCCGCCTCCAGCCTCCGAGCCCTGGACTCCTCCTCGGTCCTTCGACCCAGCGGCTCCGCCTTGGCTCTTAGCTCCCTCGTCTCCACCGTGGCCTGTCATCCCACCTGCTCCACCGGGCTCCCTCATCCCTCCGGCTCCACCTTGGTCAGTCGTCGATCATCCGCCGCCTCGGGACTCCACTCCTCCGGTTCCACCTCGTCATTCCATCCCTCTGGCTCTGTCAGGCTCCTCCTTCCCTCCGGTTCCACCTCCATCCTCGGTCGCTCCGGCTCCACAGCGGTCTGCCAGGACCCCGCCTCCGCCTTGGTCGCCTGAGCCTTCTGCTCCACCTAGGCCCTCCGGAACCTCGACGTCCCCCTGGCTCTGCGGCTGTGCTGCTCCATCTTGGGCTCCTCACCCACCGGTGCAGTCTCCGCCTGTCGGCCCCCTGGTGTCGTCGACCCCTCCTTCACCATGGCTCCTCCCGCCGTCGACTCCACCTTGGATCTCCGTCCTGGCTGGTCTCTGGTGGACCATCTGGCTCCTCCTGCTCCTGTCTCCTCCCTGGCTCTTTCCTCCGTGGTCCCTGTCTGCTGGCCCCCTCCTGGGAGTCCGTCCTCCACTGGAACCTCCTCCCAAGTTCCCACCCATGCCTCCCTCGGTTGTTTCTACGGTGCGAGGACGCACCTGCCGGGAGGGGGGAGTACTGTCACACCTGGACTCATTTAGTGTGTTTTTGCCCGTGACCCAGTTTGTGTCTTCGGTGTTTAGTTTGATTAGTTCCCAGGTGTGTCTATTATCTTCCTCATGTGTTCCATGTCCCTGTTAATTTAGTTATTCCATCCACCTGTGTTTCCCCATTATCCTCTGTACATAAGCCTTTACCTTTCAGTTCTGTTTTGTCGGGTCTCCTCACTTGATACTAACTCACTCACTTATGTGTGTCTACCGCTGTGCTCCATGAGTTGAATATATTAAAAGCCTTATTTCGTTTATCCTCGGCTCCGTGTTTCTTCCGGCAGCGCAAACCGTGACAGTTACAAACATGTGCAGTAGATTCTTAGAAGAAAAACAAGAACCAGCCTTCATGATATGCACGCTCGTAAGGCTGTGCAATTGGGCAATTGGTCAATTAGTTGAAAGAAGTGTGTTCAAAAGAATAGCAGTGTCTGCTGTTGACTGTACAAACTCAAAACTATTTTGCACAAACATTTTTGTTTCTAGGATTCAGCAATCATGTGAATCACTAAACTAAAATGAAGTTTTATGACCACAGTTTTTTTTAAACTGCTTCACATATTTGTGGCATGGAGTCAACCAACTTTTGGCACCTCTCAGCTGTTATTCCACTTCATGATTCTTTAACAACATTCCACAACTCATTTACATTTCTTGGTTTTGCTTTAGAAACATAATTTTTGATATCACCCCACAAGTTCCCGATTGGATTAAGGTCCGGGGATTGGGCTGGCCACTCCGTATCATTAATTTTGTTGGTTTGGAACCAAGACTTTGTTCGTTTACTAGTGTGTTTGGGGTCATTATTTTGTTGAAACAACCATGTTTCAACCAAATGTTTAGTTAATTTATTAAATTAAAATTATAATGTAATTATATAATTAGCATTTGCCATTTCCTACACTAGTTTTAATATGTAAATTGAAAACTTATTTTATGTTTTATAAGTTGCAAAATTAAAATAAAATTGTATTACCAAAATAGATAACCGGTAGATATGTTTAACATGTCCAAGCAAAAACTGTAGCAAAATTATAATTTAAATGCAATTTTTCCTAAATGCATTTAAACTTATGGGTAGGACACTTGAGATTGCATTTTCATTGTGCTACCATGAGATAATTGTAGCAAAATGCAGTGTGAATTTCAAAATGCAGTCTGAGCCAAAAGTGCATAATGTAATTAAAGTCGGTGTGGATTTGAAAATGCATTCTGAGCCAATTCGGTTGTTAAGTGATGACGTAAGATGTGATGTTTTCGGGTCCAAGCCTCAACTTGCTTCACTTGAGAATACGACCTCAGCAGCCGTTTATGAGCACTGTTTATTCATATTAATCATTTAAGCTAAACGCTTTCAATCACAAAATGCTTTCACCACAACGAACAGTAAACACATGAATACATGACATGAATACAGTAAGAGCTTCATTGTGCAGCATAACAGCGTAACCTTCATTATCACGGCTGTTTGGGCAAGAGTGCAGATATACTCGCGTTGTGTGATTGACAGCTCCGAACAAAATAAAGGGAGCTTTTTTTGATCACAATTTAAATAACAGATTTGTTTCATGCTATTAAGAGAAACAACGTGAAGTTGATCGTTTAGTCACTGCTTGATTCACTAATGCATAAGCAGTATTAAACTTTTTAGAAAGAAAGTCTGTGGGAGCTTGAATAATTAGCTTCACGTCAGAAATCACAAGTCACAGATCAGGCAGTAATGAACACTGTTACTCACTGTTTGTGGCAGTGCTTTCAAATCCATATCGTAAAAGTCTGTTTGTAATGCCTGTGCTGACATTGCGACTGAATTAAATGTAAATGTTTGGGTGGACAAAGCAGAGAAGGGGGAGGTAACCTTTCCCCTTATGACGACATAAGGGGAAGATTCCAGATCGGCCCGGCTGAGCTCTCGTTTTCTCAAAGGCAGAGCAGGACACCCAGGGCTTGGTTTACACCTATCGAAATTTCTAGCCACTGATAAACAGGCTAGGGAAACTCATATTAATGTTAAAAAACCTCATAAAGGGAAATTTCCATGCCGTGTGACCTTTAAAAGTATGCATCATCATTTTGAAATCCACTCTAAATCTGACCGGGAGCCAGTGCAGAGATTCTAACACTGGAGTAATATGACCTATAGTCATGAATCCTAATATGAATCCTAGTCACAGTTAATTTAATTTTGTACATATTGCAATTTATTAAGTGTAGATTTAGAAGAGTGTTACAATAGTCCAACCGTGAGATGACAAAGGAACTGATCAGCATTTCCGTGACTAAAATGTAACATAGGACGTAATCTTGCAATATATCTGAAGTGGAAAAAAGAGGTTTTAACACTGCTCTGGACAAAAGAATCAAAAGACATAGTTGCATCAAAGATAACTCCAAAGTTCTTCACTTGACTTTGGATTTCCAAGACAGAGCCGTCAAGAGTCAGGGACAGACAACCAGCTTTAGAAATTTGATAACGGGAACCAATGAGCATAGCTTCAGTTTTACCACCGTTCAAATACAAACAATTATTATCCATCCATATTTTAATCTCAGATATGTAGTCAGACAAATAAGCATCGTCAAGGCGCTCATGAGGTTTTGAATGTATATAAATCTGCATGTCGTTTGCATACAAATGGTAATGAAGGCCAAAGCGGTCTCAAAAGGTGCCCTAATTATGTGAAAAATAATGCATTTTTAAACGAAAAATTAACACATGTTAGACTGCACCCCATAAACACAATCAAGTCTAGAATAAAAAAAAAACAGTGAACCAGTGAAATAAATACTAACATTCAGCACAACGCATTAAATTGATCAAAAGTGACATTAAAGAAATATACAATGTAACAAAATATTTCTATTTTAAATAAATCAAAGAATTGAAAGTTCAAAAGAAGGGAATACAGCCTAGATCATTGGTTGAAATACTTGATTTGGTAAAAACTAAATAATGCAAAATAAATAAATAAATAAAGCTAGACATAAGTAATAAAACTAATAAAAATGAAACAAATATATATTAAAATGGAAAATATATATATATATATATATATATAAAAAGATAATTCAAAATATGAATTAATGCTATCTAACTATAATAGCAGTCTGTAAATAATATTAAAATAACTCTGGTATAGAGTTACATACCCCATTTTTGAAATTCTGCAGCAATATTTAACAGGTGAGAATCCACTGGCAGATTCAGCATGGAGAGGTACTTGAGCGATCCACCGGATGGTGGCTATGGCTGGGTCGTGGTCACCTCGGCCTTCTTCATCATGGGCCTGACCACTGCTGTTATTAAAAACTACGGCCTGTTTTTCCTTGAAATCCAAAGTCACTACAATGTCCTTACCAGTACTACCTCATGGGTGACCTCGACCACTATTGCTATGTTTCATTTGGGAGGTGAGGAATACTTTAATGTACTATCTTTTTCATTTAATTATCCAAATAAATTGAATGAATACTCTCAGAACAGGTATAACAAATTGTCTGAAACTGACATTTAATGATGACTCTAGACCTGCATAGAGAGACTTGTTTTTCTCATCTGTTTAGCTCCTCTTGCCAGTGCTCTCAGTATGCACCTGTCCCAGCGCGCTGTTATCATGGTCGGAGGGCTTCTGGCTGCCTCAGGAATGATTATCGCCTCTTTGGGCCTCAGTCTGCTTTGGATGTATCTGTCTATGGGTGTACTACAAGGTAACTTGTATAATTATGCAATTACAGCACACAGTGCTTTTGTCATTCATACAAGTGAAGGAAAATCTTATGCTGTGTTGAAAGCAGTAAGCCATCATGGTGTTATATTAATTTATGTTATGTTTATGATAATAAGTAAATTATATAAAATACATCATATATTATGTTGTTTTTTAATACATTGTTTTACAACATGTAGTTTTGGCTTTTAATTTTTTTTATTTAAAGCATCACTATGTAACTTTTTCTGTGTTCAAAATTTGCTAATTACATGTAAGTATTGATTGACATGAATCGCCATATACATAAACTTGGAGAAGTAGTTCCAGTTAGCGTGTTCCTCCGCGGGATGCGTGCAGTTCGGTTTATTAACCACTAGTGTGCCAAAATGTACATAGTGTTGCTTTAATGAATGCTGTGCACTGTTGTATGCACTACCATATATAAATGAATTCAATTTGACGTGCGGTCTTTATGTAGTAGAGTAGTATGTTATTCTATGATGCTCACTTTACCTTAATCTAATCCAGAAACAAGCTGTATTATACAGTATTTCATAAATTAGTTATCTACGGTATGGATGAATGTGTGTGTCACTTAAAAATAAATGATCAAATTATTATTTAAAAATAATATTTTCTAATTGACAAACATACATATTTAAAAGATTATTTTAATATGTTGGATTATTTATTTATTTATTCCAAAGAATATACCTTTTTTTTTTCAAAGAATTTCATACTTTTATTCAGCAGGGGTCCTTTAAAGTAATTAAATGTGACAGTAAAGACATTTATAATGTTACAAAAGATTTCTATTTCAAATAAATACTGTTCTTTTGTATTCATAAAACAAACCAGAAAGCTAAATGTACTGTGATTTCCACAAAAAAAAGGTTGGTTTCATCACTGATAAAAATAATAAATGTTTTTAGGTACCCAATCAGCATATTAGCATGATTACGCAAGGATCATGTGACACTGAAGACTGGAGAAATGATGCTGAAAATTAAGCTCTCCAATCACAGGAATTAATTACATTTGAAATATATTCAAATATAAAATCACTATTTTTGTAAAAAAAAAAAAATCACAGTCTCACACACACACACACACACACACACACACACACACACACACACACACACACACACACACACATATATATATATATATATATATAGTAATAATTGTAATAATTTGAACTGTATCACTATTATTATTTATTATTATTTATTTGTTTATTTTTATTTAATGTTTTTATCAAATATATGCACCAATGATGAGTATAAGAGATATTCCAAAAAATAAATAAATACTTCTGAACTCAATGTTTTTTTTTATGATTTAGGTCTTGGCATCTCATTTTCTTGGATACAAGCTAACAGCATGGTCAGCCATTATTTCAAACACTGGCGTCCCATTGCCTATGCTATTGCTAGTTCTGGAGAGTGCGTCTTTGCCATGGGATTCAGCCCATTTTTCCAGTGGCTTATCAACAGCTATTCTTGGCAAGGGGCTCTACTCATCATTGGTGGTCTTCAGCTGAATCTGTGTGTGTGTGGTTCTCTGATGAAATCCCTCCCAGCTGCACAAACCTCTACCCAAGACAACTCGGTGCTGGACACAAAAGAGGAAAGCAGGAAATCAAAAAAAGCCACTTTCCAGTGCTCTCTCATTCAGAGGCCTGAGCTGCTGCTATATATCATGTTTGCCATCTTGGCTGCAGCAGGTTTCTTCATCCCACCTCTGTTTCTAGTGCCCTATGCCAATAGTTTGGGCATGGAGCAGTTCTGGGCGGCCTCGGCTCTGTCAGTGCTGGCATTAGCAGACCTGCTGGGCAGACTGGCATGTGGATGGGTGGCTAACCTGCGACTCGTGAGAAACCTGAAGCTGCTGTCCATGGTGGTCACTGTGCTGGGGGTGGTGCTACTACTGCTTCCCATCGCACAGAGCTACTGGAGTATCCTAGTCTTTTCGTCACTCTATGGCTTCCTGTTCGGCTGCGTGGTGGCCATCCATGTGACAAGTATCGTGGATATTGTTGGACTGGAGGGCTTTGATAGCGCTCTAGGGCTCTTCATGCTGTTCCGGAGCTCTGGAGGATTTTTGGGCCCACCTGCTGCAGGTCAGTGCATGTCTTTAACTTTCAGGCATATCAGACTAAAGGTGCTTTCACACCAAGAGCGCTAGCTATAAAGATAACTATAACAATAACTATATTAATGTCCAAACCAATGAATGATAGTAGTATGTTTATAAGCACATGCTGCCGTTTTAGAGGAGTACAACATGAGAAACAAAATTTCCCTTGATCGTTTGACACAGAAGAGGTCTTTGTATGCTTAATACATCCTGCAAGTTTCATAACTCAAAATGTAAACTCAAAATTCTCATCAGAAATAAAAAAAAAAAAAAAGCATTTATGTAACAACCCTTAGAAAACTTGTTTTTGATCAGAGGGACAAGGTGAAATCCCCTGGGCACAATCGTTTGCATATGACTGCCTCCAGAGCAAGACAACTACGCCTATTTTTGCAACATTGCATCGTTGTCACGCACACAGGTGTGACACAATGTCATGCAGATGATGTGCCATTCCTGGTTGTGGAAAAACAACACTGCCGAAGGACCCAGACGTCAGGAAAAAATTTAATCAGTTTATTTGTAGCGAACATCCCAGTCACGTCAGTGCTAATTCACACATGTTTTCAGTATATTTCACTGTTTTGAGGACAAATCTCAGTAAAATGCTGGCTTCGCCAGTTTTTAGTGAGCTAACCCTAAATAATTCAATCAACATTTATTTATTTATTTACTAAATGTGTAAAAATGTATTAATGTATTTTTTATTAATTAATGTATTGTGTTTTGTGTTGCATCAGTATGACAATGGAAAGCCAAAGTTTAAATATATAAAGATATTGTCAGGGTTTTGCACTTGTTTTTGTTTCTTGTGTTTAGTGTCAGCACATGGCCTTGTTAGTTATTTTCTCAGTGACTACGTTTACAAGCTGTTAAAATTCGGGTTATGGTCGGGTTAAGGTCACTATTCGGGTTTCTGAAACATTCGGGATAACCTGTTTACATGCGTGAGCAGAGAGAGTTACTCCTGTATACATGGAATGTGTAATCAGTCGCCAATATCCCAATGTAAACGCACGGTTAGCATCTGGACGTACGGACAACATTAAGACGCAATATGCATCATTTCCGAGTCTTCTTCCTGTATCCAAAGACAACAACAACAACAGCAGCAGCAGGCGGATAATGAATAGTTTGGGGCAGATAGCACACACTAATAAAGAAATTGGTCTCCTCCTCGCTCCAAAAGTGTGGTGCTGTGCTGCGTCTCGCCATGTTAATCTCAACTTGTTTACCTCCGCTATACTGCATGCAGGCTTTTTTATGCGCCGTCTTTACTCAAAAGACCAAGATTACTTGCGAATAGAACATGCGCAGAACACATATTTTGACAAGACCAAATATTCGGGTTAGAAAAGGGGTACCCCAGGTATGATATCCCGGTTTTTAAAATGAGCATATCCAGGTTTTTGCCAGTGTTTACATGGCCGTGCGCGACCGGGTTATTGCTAATATTCCAGTTTTGAACGGGTTATTGGCTGCATGTAAACATAGTCATTCATGTACTCCTTTACCCCCTCCTCCTTGTTTCCTCTTTACCACACCCTCTTGTTAGCCTAGTTGGTCCAATTGTGCTCACCTGTCCCTTATGTATTTTCCTCACTATTTATAGTGCACGTCTCCGTTCTCTCCATCAGGGAATGAGTGTTATGTACGTAACCGAGACATTCCCTATCTGTCGGTCACTACAAGTTATGTCGACCGACAAATGGTGTCTTATGGAAAACGCCACAACCTGAACCTCGTCACAACCCTGTGGCGCTGCAATTGTTGACAAGCCCTGCCGTGCCACAAAAGCTACGCTTAAGGTCGTAACCTTCCCAAAGCCCCAGCGCAAATTCACTGACCTTGGTACCGAAGGGGCCAAAGGGTGAGTACATCGCTGCTGGAGAAGGCCACGCTGCTGTTCCGCCCACATAAAGTTAATGGAAGGGATTTCAACCTTCAGAGAAAGACTGCTTCAAATCTTCCCTATTTGTTCTTTCAGCTGGCAGACAATGGGGAAGCGAGCCTTAGGAAAAGGTCGCTACGGAGACCACATCCTACCCGTAGGGAGGTGACACGTGGGTAACCGATATAGACTGACCCGGGGTCTCAGGACAATGTGAGAGTAGGCCGGCCCGAACACAAGGCACTCTTCACTTACCGAAAATGCTCGGAGGTCCCCGACCCTCTTGATGGAAGTGAGCGCGATCAGGTGCGCTGTCTTGAGAGACAGGAACTTAAGCTCGACTGAATCCAGCGGCTCAAAGGGACCCCTCTGAAGTCCCGCCAGGACAATAGAGAGGTCCCAGGAGGGAATCCTAGGAGGATGTAATCTTCTGGCACCCCTCAGGAACCTAACGATTAGGTCATGCCTCCCCAGGGACTGGCCATCTACTGCATCATGATGGGCTTCAATGGCAGCCACATACACCTTCAGGGTGGAGGGGGAGTGCCCACGCTCCAACCTTTCATGTAGGAAAGAAAGCATGACCGTGCATCTCTGGGAGTCTTCTAGGTGAAAAGAACACCAATTCGTGAACAGACTCCACTTTAGAGTATAGACCTGCCTCGTAGAAGGGGCTCTAGCCTGAGTGATAGTGTCTACCACCGCTGGGGGCAGATCACTTAGGTCTGCCGAGTGCTGTCTAGAAGCCACACGTGGAAGTTCCAGAGATCTGGATGCGGGTGCCAAATGGTGCCAAGCCCCTGAGAGAGGAGGTCTCTCCTCAGGGGGATGCGCCAGGGAGGGGCTGTCACGAGGAGCATGAGTTCTGAAAACCAGGTCCGGGTGGGCCAGTAAGGCGCAACCAACAGGGCCTGTTCCTCGTCCTCCCTGACCTTGCACAGTGTCGGAAAGTGAGCTGTTGTGAGAGCGCGTCAGCTGCACGATTGAGCTCCCCCGGGATATGGACAGCGCGCAGTGACTTGAGCCACGTCTGACTCCAGAGGAGGAGATGGCGGGCGAGTTGAGACATGAGACGTGATCGTAGACCGCCCTGTTGGTTGATGTACGAAACAGCCGCAGTGTTGTCCATGCGGACCAACACGTGCTTGTCCAGCAACAGCGGACAAAACCGTCGCAAAGCTAGATGCAGTGCCAGCAACTCCAGACAGTTGATGTGCCAAAGCAGTCGAGGTCCTGTCCAGTACCCTGAAGCTGCCTGCCCATTTCATGTCGCGCCCCAGCCCGAGTTGGAGGCATCTGTTGTGACAACAACGTGCCGGGACACTTGTTCTAAGGGCACGCCGGCCCGTAGAAAGGCAAGGTCCGACCAGGGGCTGAATAGGCGGCGACACATAGGTGTGATGGTGACACCTATGTGTATCCCGGCGCCATGCCCATCTTGGGACTCGGGAGTGCAACCAGTGCTGAAGTGGCCTCATAAGAAGCAACCCGAGAGGCGTGACTGCGGCTGGGGATGCCATATGCCCCAGGAGCCTCTGAAGGTTTGTTTTATCCATTCTGTCACAGATGGAGTTTCTGTTCCTTGCCACTGTCGCCTCTGCCTTGCTTAGTTGGGGTCACTTCATCTACAGCGATATCCTTGACTTGATTGCAAATAAATGCACAGACACTATTTA
Organism: Carassius auratus; assembly: GCF_003368295.1. NCBI lineage: Eukaryota > Metazoa > Chordata > Actinopteri > Cypriniformes > Cyprinidae > Carassius > Carassius auratus. The sequence continues at coordinate 21,059,720 of NC_039247.1, read as the reverse complement.
ACTGAACAGACATGACATCACTGAATTCAATGATGAACTGCCTGTAACTATCATTTTGCATTATTGACACACTGTTTTTCTGATGAATGTTGTTCAGTTGCTTTGACGCAATGTAATTTTTTTAAAGCGCTATATAAATAAAGGTGACTTGACTTGTTTATGAATTTCTTCCTGTGGCCCAGGAGGGTTTTTCAATAACCCCCTAGGGTCGTTCTCAGTCAATTTTGGAACCTGGTCTAGAGGTGTCTAGTTGAATGTCCTAGTCAGAACCTCAAGTCACAGTCACAAGGGTATTCTTCCAAACCTCCCGGCCTATTTGACTTTGTTACTGAAGTTATACCAGCGACTGTTCTAGACTTTCATTTCACACCATCAGATGTCTACCCAATCAGTCGTGACAAGTCCCCCAGAGATCACTCCTGTCAAGTCCACAGATGTTGTTAAGTGTCCAGAGATCACACCTTCAGAGGTTGTCCCTACCTACTTTGTCTGTATGGCCATACAAATTGTTCCTGCCTGTCTTGTCACGCCTACAGGGGTTGTTCCTGCCAGTTGAGTCCTGGCCATAGAGGGTGTTTCTATCTGTCAAATTATGGCCATATAAAATGTTCCTGTCTGTCTTCCTGGTTCCTGTGTCTTCGAAGGTTGCCCTTGCCAGTTGGGTCATGGCCATAGAGATGGTTCCTGTCTTGACAAGTCCTGAAGTGTTGTTCTTCCTTGTCATGTCTGGGCCATACTCCTATAAAGGTTGTTCGTGCCAGTTGGGTCATGGCCATTGAAGGTGTTCCTACCTGTCAAGTTAGGAATGTATATAAAATGTTCCTGTTATGTCCTCTGAGGTAGTCCTTGTCAGTTGGGTCATAGCCATGGAGATGTGTTCCCTTTTGTCTTGTCAAGCCCACTGAGGTTGTTCCTGCTAGAATTTGTGCCCACTGAGATCATACCAGACCAGCTGTCTGCTGCTTCTGACGAGTCCCTCTGAGAATGTTCCTACTAGTTTTCAGCCATCTGAGGAGGCTATCCTATCTGTTTTGTCCCATCCTTGAAGATTGTTCCTGTTTGTCTTAAGCCCATGGAGGTTGTTCCTGCTAGAAATTGCTAAATATTTGCAAATTGCATAAAAATACCTTTCTCAACATGAATAACTCAGGCCAGAATTTCACTTTTAGTTTTTAGTGAGCTAACCCGAAATAATTTAACCAGCATTTATTAACTAGATGTGTAAAAAATAATGTGTTTTTTTTTTTATTAATGTATTGTGTTAATGTATTGTTGCATCAGTATGACAATGGAAAGCGAAAGTTTAAATATATATTTGTCAGGGTTTTGCTCTGTCACTGTTTTTGTTTCTTGTGTCTAGTGTCAGGACATGGCCTTGTTATCATCTTGACCGTGTGCTCCTCTAGCCCCTCTTTGTTTCCTCTTTACCACATCCTCTTGTTAGCCTAGTTGGTCTAATTGTGCTCACCTGCCCCTCATGTATTTTACTCCCCATTTATAGTGCACCTTACCCTTTTGTGTTTGCTGGTCCGTGGTCGTTTTCACCACCTCTGTCACTGTCTTGGTCTCGGTTTGTGGATGTGGCTGAATATGTGTCCATGTCTCCCGGCCTGGTTGGTCTTGTACTCTTGTTAGGCTAGTCCTTGTAGTTCCTTGTTCTTGTCTTGGTCCTTGTTTTAGTAATTTGTTTTGTTTTTTGCTTTTATTTGTAATATTTTAGTAATAGGGTTTGGTTTTATTATTCTGAGTTGGTTATTGTTAACTTCTTTTTGTTACTTAACCTTTTATTAGTTAATTGGTTTATATTTTCCCGTGTCTTGAGTTTAATTTGTGTTTTTGTGGAGCTTTGTCCTGTCTAGTCTTGTGTTCGAGTTCCTGTCATATCCACCCTCTGTTGCCAAAGTATTCTGCCACTTGTTTCCTGAGGCCTTCCCTAGCTGTTCCGGTTTATTGTGTTCCTGTTGTGGTATCTTGTGCACTTCACCTCCCTCTTGTATCAGTTTTTTGTCAAACCCTTGTTATATCTCACTGCAGTTGGGTCCTCCTTCCTAGATCCTATATATTAACTATGTGTCAGCGTTACCATCTGGGCAGAACTATTGTTCCAGTCACCAAAGAAAGATTCGCAAATAACCTGCCTGATCGATCTCAACTGCTATTTGTACCCAAAATACACATGAATTAGACAAAATTTAATCCGTTGCACCCTGCATTGCTTGACAAATATAGGACAGGAAGAGCTAAATAAACTTATCACTGTATCTAAACCAACAACATGTTTATTAGATCCTCTACCCACTAAATTGCTGAAAGAGTTTTTACCTGTAGCCGAAGAACCGCTTCTCAATATTAACTCGTCGTTATCTTTAGGTCACGTCCCAAAGCCATTCAAGCTGGCGGTTATTAAACCTCTTATTAAGAAACAAAACTAGATCCTAGTGAACTGGCAAATTATAGGCCTATTTCAAATCTTCCATTTATGTCTACAATTTTAGAAAAAAATTGTCTGCTCAATTGAGCAACTTCCTGCAAAAAAATTATCTGTAAGAAGAATTTCAGTCAGGTTTCAGGCCCCACCATAGCACAGAAACTGCACTTATAAAAATTACAAATGACCTGCTTCTTGCGTCAGATCAAGGCTGCATCTCATTTCTAGTTTTACTTGATCTTAGTGATGATAAATTATCTAAGCTAACAGAGTGAGTTAAAAATTTAAAAGATTAGATGACCAATAATTTTCCCCAATTAAATTCGGATAAGAAAGAGATATTAATTATTGGACCAAAAAAACACTACACAGAATCTTGTAGATTACAATCTGCAACTAGACGGATGTTCTGTTACTTCTTCTACAGTCAAAAATCTGGGTGTTATATTAGATAGCAACTTGTCTTTTGAAAATCATATTTCCCCATGTTACAAAAACTGCATTCTTCCATATTAGAAACATTGCCAAGCTAAAAAACATGTTGTCTGTTTCTGATGTAGTAAAGCTTCATGCATTCATGACCTCTAGACTGGACTATTGTAATGCACTTCTAGGTGGTTGTCCTGCTTCTTCAATAAACATGCTACAGGTAGTCCAAAATGCAGCGGCTAGAGTCCTTACCAGGTCAAGAAAATATGATCATATTACCCCAATTTTACAATCTCTGCACTGGCTACCTATTAAGTACCAGTTACAAATTATCGTTACTTACCTATAAGGCCCTAAATGGTTTAGGTCCTGCGTACCTAACTAGCCTTATACCACGCTACAATCCATCACGCTCCCTAAGGTCACAAAACGCTGAACTTTTGGTAGTTCCTAGGATAGCAAAGTCCACTAAAGGAGGTAGAGCTTTTTCACATTTGGCGCCCAAACTCTGGAATAGCCTTCCTGAGAATGTTCAGGGTTCAGACACACTCTCTCTGTTTAAATCTAGATTAAAAACACATCTCTTTCACCAAGCATTTGAATAATGTATCTTAAATTGTGAGTGTAGTTGTATCTGATCAAATGTGCATTCTTATTCTTTAGCTTGGGTTAAACTAATTAATTTTACTTTGTTGGAACAGCAGCTGTGCTAATGATGTCTCTATTTGTTTCTATGTTTTGCCACGGGATTTACATCTTGTGGTAACTAGGATTTATACAAGCTCCAGTCTGGATCCAGAACACCTGAGAAGAGATGATGCTGACCCTCAGAGGACCCCAGATGATGCTAACCCTGAATCAACAACAGAACCAACTAATATTGCTACAAGTGTGACTGCATCATATAATAATTATTAATTATTAATAGTATTAATAATGTTCATCATCTGGCTGACTACGTCTTTTATTAATTTTTCTACAAATCCTGTCTTACGTGCACAAACTGACAGTCACCACTTATAAGCTATTACTAAATATTGTAGAAAAGATTTTCTGTAAAGCTGCTTTGTAACGATTTGTATTGTAAAAAGCGCTATAAAAATGAACTTGAATTGAATATATATATTGAGGAAATTTCATGATGCATGGCAAAATTGAACAGAAGTCCTCATTAAAATTAGTCATTGTGATAGCAAATAGTTATACTTCTACTAGTGTCATTTTTTTAAAAATACGTAGGCTATATAAATACTGTAAAAATAACATAAATTGGTCTAAAATTATCCTTTTTAAGGTTTATATAAATTAATATTATTTAAATAGTAGTCCCCTTCGTATGTTCATCACTTTGCATGCTTTGATTTTTATACAACTTCAACTTCTGTATATGTAACTTTTTGCCCTTTGAAAAACTTTTGGTAAAAATGTGAGTTATATGTATGTCAAAGTCAGTTTGAATATTTTGCTGCATACTCTTTTAGACCCAAAAACTATTTTACAGTTGAATTAGTTAAATAGTACATTCTCCTTTTTTTTCTTTCTACTGCACCATGATGAGCCGGGCCAAGCAGGTAATTATGTGCAAATGTAGGTTTGCAAGTTGACAGAGATTCTCTTATCGTCATGAAGAGTCTATTGTTGCGTAACTTAGATTAAACATTTTTTGCAGCTTTTAACAACCATTTATTATGAGATGTTAAATATTATATTGGGTTCTTTAATTTCCAAAAGACTACAAAATTTAGATTTCTCATGATATGACCATTTTGAGATTTATTTTGAGCCATTATAAACTGCTGAACTAAGTATGGTTCAATTTCTAATGATGGTGGATCAGTAGAGAGGAAACAGACAACGCTAACAGCAGGTTTTGTCTTTATCCCAAAGGCTCTTTGTGTCAACTGTCATGTTCCTTTTGTGTATCTGTGTCACAGGCTGGCTGGTTGACTGGACTCGGGACTTCACTCTAAAAACGGCTGGGTTATTTTTTAACCCAAAATGCTGGGTTGAGTCTGTTGGGTCATTTTGTTGGGTTATTTAATTTCTTTTTAAACACTTTTGGGTAGTTTCAATTTACCAGGTGTTGGGTTAAACCTGCTGGGTTGCGTCGCTGGGTTGTTTCAGGCCAGCGCTGGGTTATTTAACGCGCCTTGAAGATGTTTAAATCGCTCCCCAACTGTCACTTTGGAAGAACAACGGGGCAAAGCCACGGCTTTCTACTGTTTTAAGGTAAGTTTATTTAATGTTTTCAATAATAATTATTTTAAATTGGCAGAATTATAACTTTTTTTTTGCAGCAACAATACTGTTAAACGTCTACAGGCCAACATTATTTACGTTAAATGATGAACTGTTTACCTCAAACGGCCAACCTACGTTACGCGACTCGCATAATCGTGTTAAGGTATCTGAGACGACAGATTAATAAAGTTTTATTAAGTTTCAGACAGTGACTGATGGCTGAAATATGCGAATACCTGTGAAAATAGAGGAAAAAGTAGTTTCTGACACTGAAAAGCGAATTTGATATTTAAGTGAGTCAAATGAGTTCAAAAAGTGAATACGACTTTCTGCTCTAATGTAAACGCCTGCAGTTGTCCATATCGACATTTAAATCATACAAATTACGTACAATATAGTCGGACCGCAGGTCTAAAAGAACCGACGACCCAATTCAAGTAAACCCGTTCAGTGATTCTCGAACAAAGTGATTCCCGGAAAAGAATCGACGTCTCAGGGCATTTCAAAGTGCGCGCACGCACAGCGAGTGACGCTGGCCGCGTTAGTGAAGTGATTTGATGCTTTTGTGGTTTATAAAGTCTTTTTACATACAAATTATAATTCAAAATGTGTTTTTTTCCTGTCAGAAAAGCGCATGGATACATTTGTGAGAGAAAAACTCGTCGAGTGCAGTCTTATAGAGCTCGGGCGTAGACGTTATGGAATGGTGCATTGTGGGTAACGGCGGCCATTTTAGAGGCATCGCAAAGCAGGTTTGTAATAAGATAATAGCCGGTCTCCAGAAAAAGTTATAGAACGTGACAAAAAAAGTTGCCTATACCTATATGGACAAACTTAATAATGAAGCCAAACAACGCTACTTGAAGAAAAAAAAAAAAAAGAGCTTGTAATCGATCCCTATGAACACATGAAAGTTTACCAAGCCTCATTTTCCCTAATAATTTCTCCTACCGGGTCTGTGGAGTGAGCGCTTACACCTCCGATCAATTAAAAAATTTAAAATCACTGGAGGCTCACCTGCAGATCACAAATGGATCTGCAAATTAAACGTGGAGAAAACATTCGTTCTCACTAAGGAAATAGTGGTGACGCACACACATATACTCACACACTTATCAGATTCTGCGAGCTATGAAGCTTGTCTATGCGGGTTTGTTACACTTCAGGAGTAATTACTCACCTATCATACTTGCAAAAATCCACTGTTTTCATCCGGTAGTTCTGTAATTCGGTATAATATTGAAGATCATTCACCTCGGACACAACCCACCATTCACCAAAACAAGACGCTTAACTTCCTATTTTGAAGTTCGTTCCAGTTTTTTTATTTAGTTGTTCAAATTTTTTAAATACAGTCAGCACAAAAATATCAAAAAGCGATCAGAGACCATACACAACATGTCTCACCATAACTATGTATTATAATATTATCGAATGTGATGGTTTCCCTCCGTACAGCGGCGACCCAAGCCATCTGACGCCTCTTGGTGATTTCAGACACCTGGTGTTTTTTTTCCAAGTAGGAAAATGTTGAAAACTAATATGATTCACGAGGCGTTTGCCCTGTCGATCATGAAACCGATTACAGCAGTTCACAATACAGCAATACTGAACCATTTTCCAAAAAATAATCAAAATTAATGACCAAATGACCAACGTTACCTAATGCCTACTATACAGTACATCTACTTCTGTACCGCGATTCCCACAATGCATTGCGACGTGACGCAACGATCCCGACCTCTATAGAGGCGTCTAACGGTAAGTTCGTGTTTATTATACATTTTACATAATTGTTTGTCTGTGATAATCAACTAACGTTAACCCTCACGTAACTTAAACGCACATATATTTTTATTTCGTGCTATAGTTAAAGCTGCACCAGAATGTACCTAATTTATGAGCGTAAACATCATATATTAATTTTCCAGATCGTGTTTTTGACTTGTCCTCATCACTTTGGTACATCTATAAGTTTTTATATATGGACTGTTTTACCTACGTGACTTGTCATAGAAATATCTGTGTGCGCATGCAGTGTGATCTCCCTTATCTGTGCCAGTGACTGTGTGTGTTTGATATAGCCAGCATATTAACATAAAACTGTGATTTATAATGACTGGAACATCCCATTGATTAGACAGTTTGAAAGCACACCTTTCAGCCAATCACTAGAGCAAATTCTGCTTCTGTAGACCAACTCATAGGTGAATTTAACTCATAATCATGATGGGTCAATTTCATGGTTAACTTCACACAGTTAATTGAACTGAATCACTGTTATTAAAACAATTTGTATTTTTTCTTTTTTTAAACTTTATTTTAAAGGTTGGAACAAACATGGAATTCCTTAACTGAGCAGAGTCCACAAAACCCCATCCAATTGTCATGGCGATTTAAAAATGTCAGCAGATCTCTCAGGCATTGATCATAATCAATGGACAGGTAAGGATATGCTGCACTATTTTCAAAAGGAATTGCAAATTGTATATTTAATTGTATTTTTCCACATGTGGACATATACAATGTGAAATAGTCCAAACTCAATTGAAAAGCATTTGTATTTCAGATGCCTTACACAGAAAGCTGTCAATTTGTGTCAAGGGTGGGACAATACTATGGGGCGTGTTTGTATTGGGAGATATTTTGTAGTTTTTACCCCAAATCTCTCACTGTTTGCACTCTGATGCACGTCAGCAAACAACATTGCAGTTCTACTCTTATTTACCTAGCTGCATCTTACCCTATATTTTATCCCTCAGGTGAAAAGCATTTGGTTAATGGTGAATATTGACCAATAGTACCATGTGGCTCTAACGGTTAGCAGGGGATAGTAGATGCATTTGGGGTAAAAATGACAGAATTATTTATTGTGTGAGGTGCCAAGAATATAGGAAGATCCGGGTTTCACTGTCTGTTCTTTATCACACATCTCTCGGAGTGGCAGCTGCCTTTAGTAGTGCCTTAACCTCCATTGTTCAAAGCATTTTGCACAGTTGTCTTTGAGTGACGTCACCTCCCAATACAAACACTCTCCATAGTATGGTCCCACCTCTGACAAAAATTGACAGTTTTCAATGTGAGGCATTGGAAATTCAGATGCTAAAGATTCCATTTGAGTTTTGGCAGGTAACATGTGCGACACAGTGAAAAAACAGACATGGTAATTCATAAAACCTCATGTACTTGTTCTTATGTTGCATCTATGCTAACATTAGTCTGTTTCTCTCTTATTCCAAGGTCACCGTAGCCACCCGTATCCAGTACGTATCCAGACCAGATGGAGATCATCATCTAGAAAGGACCTCTACATCCCTGAAAGACAGCGGAGACCAGGACAACTAGAGCCCAGATACAGATCCCCTGTAAAGACCTTGTCTCAGAGGACCACCAGGACAAGACCACAGGAAACAGATGATTCTTCTGCATAATCTGACTTTGCTGCAGCCTGGAATTGAACTACTGGTTTCGTCCGGTCAGAGGAGAACTGACCCCCAACTGAGCCTGGTTTCTCCCAAGGTTTTTTCTCCATTCTGTCACCGATGGAGTTTTGGTTCCTTGTTTTTCTTTAGTTGGGGACAATTAATATCAAGCGATATCATTCACTTGATTGCACAGAGGGACGATACATCACTGAATCAATGACGAATTGACTTTAACTGAAAACTGAGTGTTTACTTTTGTCCCTTTGCATTATTACACACTATTTTCCTATTTAATACTGTAAAGCTGCTATGATGCAGTATTTGATCAATATGACAGGCTTATTACTCATAATACATGGAAAATACAGCTACAAACTGACTTTGTTTTTCCATTTGAAATTTGGCAGTCACTGTGCATTCATGAAAACTGAAACCGTAATTTTTGTTCAGTGTTTTTGAAACAGTGTTTTTGTTCAAGATTTGCAATTGTGTTTGGATTGTCACAATTTGTCACATGTGGAAAACGCAATTGAAAATATGATTAGCAATTCCTTTTGAAAATTGTCCTTCCATAGACAGGCTCTATAGCAGACTACACTGCTCTCAGGTGTAGATCTTTGCTTCAGAGCTTAAGTGTTTGACAATAGTTCACCCAAAAATGAAAATTGTCACTAATTATTCACCCTGGTCTGAAAGCTCTCGAATATCAACGAAAATATCTTAACTTGTGTTCTGAAGATGAACGAAGGGCTTACGGGATTGTAACGACATAACATAACATGACAGAATTTTCATTTTTGAGTGAACTATATGTTGAACTACCCTAAGTAGTGCACATCTACCTACGTAGTAGTCTTTATATACTTGATATAAATTTAAGGACATCTTTAAATGATTTTACATTTAAATTTAAAGAATGTTAATTGTCAATGTCATTTCACTGTGTATTTAAATAGCTAAAAATCTCAAAATGTAATAGTTAAACAGCTAGACACAGGTCATTCAGAAATAATTTTCTTATTTATTGCAACTGTATTTCTGTGATTTTTATTTATTTATTTTGCATTTGCTGGAAACAAAAAAAGGGAAAATTCCATGTTGTTTGTCATTGGTACAAATTTTTGAATGTCAGATGGCATTAAAAATATTTTTTAACAGTCTAAATAACCTGTATTCTTCATTATTTATTAATCCATGATTGCTTTGTTAAGCAAAAGTGAAATTATGAGAATAACCCAGCAAGAATAACCCAGAATCATAAAAATGCAAACCCACAAATGGTAAAAATGACTCTATCTTGGGTTTTCTCAATAACCCAGCATGCTGGGTTAAAATGTGTAAACCAGCATGCTGGGTTACTTTAACCCAGCATGTGTTCTGTCCAATATTTACCCAGTGCTGGGTTGCCAATTGGGTTATTTTTAACCCAGCCATTTTTAGAGTGTTCAGTGCTAGTTTCTACTTGTCTGGCATCTGCCTTGTCCTGGCTGGGATCTTCGTGGTGCTTGTTGACAGGCTGGTGGAGAAGAAAAAACACAAACTACCAGATTCATGTGCTGAGAATATCTATAGATCATCCGCTACTTAAAGTGGAGAGTGCAAATGTTTAAAAGCCATTGAATATAATTGTACTTTTGTTATATGAACTTTTATTTAAAGCTATATTATTATTAATGTTTTTACTTTTTTTAAAAAGCAACAGGTATTTTATGATCTCAGTCTCTCACCCTATAAGTTCCAGAGAGAGAGATAGGGATGCTACTGTTGGTGCAGTGGATAAGACACATGCCTCTGGTGTGCCGGGTTCGAATCCACCATGAGACACCAATGTTTCCCTGAGCAAGACACCTACAGAGGTGTTCGACCTCTGACATAAATAGCAGTTGTCAGTCACTTTGGATAAAAGCGTCAGCTAAATGAATAAGTGTAATATAAATGTAAACCCCTTTAGGCAGGTGGGGCCCAAATGGGTCTGTCATGAATTGCCCAGTTAAGATCTCACATAACACCCTTATAGATCCCTTTTAAAGCCCATATGGGACCTTACAGGTTCCACTTTTAGTACGTCTGGGCTTCCACGGCTTGCCCCAATATGGATCCCGGGTGCAAGCCCATAATGGGGCCCACTTTTGCCGCCCATGAAGCCCTCATCTGGGCCCCACATGTCATTGCTGGCTGGGGTAGTATAAGACTGTGGCGTCAGTCATATTTCAAGCCAGTAATAGTTCCCAAACAATGACAAGAAACGCTGTTAGAGCCTGTTTCTGCCCTTAGAAATAATTAAAGAAGCACTGAGTGCAGATGCAGCTTATTATTTCTTCACTTACAGTGCAAGCATTCATATATGATTAGCCTACTTCACAGTATCTGAAAGCAATATAAATAGTCAGATTTTTATGTTGATGTGCATGGCAATTATTACAAATGATATGTGCATAGAAGCTACATACAAGTAAAGTGGCATCTGCAAACAAGTTATATCCTTTTCATAGTCTCAGGGTCATTTTTGAAGTTTTATTAAAAAATATTGCAAACTTCTTTCTTTGAAATGTTAAAGGTGGATTGGTTTATGTCACTATTTAAAGTATTGTTTTTCATTCTATTATGCCACATTTTTCTCTATGTGTTTTCCTTTCTACTCTGCATATGTGGTGTAAATTGTGTGTATATACACTGAGCTTTGGAATCACAAAGATGCCCTAGAAATGAAGAAATCTGCTTATATGGACAAAGTTGACAAATATTCCTGAATCCTGTTCAAATGTTCAGGTTTATGAAAAACACTATTGAATGTTTATATCATGTGGATATCATTACTTTACTTATATCACCAGATTCTGTGTTTGTGATGTAATGTACCCTGAACGGTGAAATCCTGCCATGTGATTTAATGTAATGGTATTTTTGTGTTTTAGAACTTCCCTAAAAATTAAACACACATTCCAAAGTTAATTAAAGTCTGTTTATGGTGTGTCTGAATTTGTGGTGATGACAAGACTTACTGTGCCTTACCTGGAAGTGACAATCAGGAACTCTGTGGTATTTACTTAAATTTTCCCATCACATTGAATTTAATTAGCAGTAGAATATCATATTTAGGTTAATCAGATCAGATTTTTTTCTGAATGGCAGTGTTTAAGAGGTTTTGTGAGTGGATATAAATGTAATTTGTTCACCCTTTAAGTTTTATTACATGCAAGAATTAAATTGTTGACAGCAGCATGTTTTTTTATATGTTTAGGATATGTTTTAAGCTGAGGGTATCACTAGTTTAGGATCTAGCTGCCCTATCACTAAATGACTATGGCAAGCCTTTGTAATATTTAATCTATAAGCTGTACTAGTATCTTTTTTCATGTTACTAGAACTTATTTTTCAGACACTAGTATCTTTTACATTAAGTACTAGTGCTTATTCGTGAACTACTAGTGCTTATTCTTTAGGTACTAGTACTTAATCATTAGATACTAGTTATTCCAATAGTGACTAGTATTTAATAAAACTATTTGTGTTAACAAAAATATAACTATGTAGTACTTATATTTTAGTTACTAGTAACTTTTTAGACCAGAGATATCCTGAACTTAATAGATTTGAACTATTTTTCCTCCAGTAAAAACAATGAATATCATACACGAGCTGTATGTAAACTTTATTTATTTGTTTATTTTTTTCACTTACAGTCATGCCCAAAAATATGGTAATTATGATCAAAGAAGGCTGTGAAAATTAATCTGCATTGTTAATCCTTTTTATCTTTCATTTTTAAAATTCCCAAAAAACTAACCTTCATTGGATAATAAGAATATAAAATGGGGGAAATATCTTTATGAAATAAATGTTTTTCTCTAATACACATTGGCCAAAATTAAGAACACCCCTAGAAATTCTTATGAGTAAAATAACTCTAAATTATATTCCCAGTCATATTCACAATTTTGAGCACTCCAGCATTATTATAAACATGAAATGATCCAGCCATTGCTTCCTGTTTCACAGAAATATAAAGAGGAGGGAAAACAAAGCCCAAATACACTTAATCATCCATCACAATGAGAAAAACCAAAGAATATATTTCTGATGTTCGGCAAAAGATAATTGAGCTTCACAAATTAGAAAGTGACTTTAACAAATGAGCTAGAGCAGTGAAAATTCCCATTTCCACCATCAGGGTGGAATTTCCAATCAACAGAAAATGTTATGAATCTGCCTGGAAGAGGATGTGTGTCTATATCGTCCTAATGCACGGTTAGGAGGTCAGTTTGAGTGGCTAAAGACTCTCCAAGGATCACAGCTGGTGAATTGCAGAAAATAGTTGAGCCTCGGGCTCAGAAAACCTTAAAGAAAAATTGTCAAACTGCACCTACATCACCACATGTTGAAAGTGACAGTGAAAGTGACATTACATTCAGCAAAGTATGGTGACCCATACTCAGAATTCGTGCTCTGCATTTCACCCATCCAAAGTGCACACACACCGTGATCACACACTCGGAGCAGTGGGCAGCCATTTATGCTGCGGCGCCCGGGGAAGCAGTTGGGGGTTCGATGCCTTGCTCAAGGGCACCTCATTTGTGTTATTGCTGGCCCGAGATTTATGGAGATTTATGGGATTTCTCTTTAGGAGGGTTACAAGAAAAGTTATCCTAGCTCATCCAAAAACAAACTAAAGCATATTAATTTATAAGACATGACTGGTACTTCAAATGGGACTGGCTTCCATGGTCAGATGAAACTAAAAAATTAGCTGTTTAGCAGCAAACACCCAAGATGGGTTTGGTGAACACAGAAATAAAAAGTAACCCATGTGTACAATGAAATATACTGCTGTATTTTTGATGTTGTGGGGCTATATTTCTGCTGAAGGTCCTGGACATCTTGTTTAAATACATGGCTTTGATTATATAAAATACTAACATATAAAAAATCAAAAAGTGACTGACTCTGTTAGAAATCTTATAATGGGTCATGTTTGGATCTTCCAACCATACAATAATCCAAACACAAACCTCAAAAACAACACAAAAATGGGTAACTGGGCACAAAACCAAGCTTCTGCTTTAGCCCTTCCAGTCCTCTGATCTGAACCCTATAGAAAATGAGAGGAGTGAACTGAAGAGGAGAAGCTGGGAATCTGAAGGGTCTGGAGTGATTCTGGATGGAGGAATGGTCTCTGATCTCTTGTCAGGTGTTCTCTAACCTCATCAGGCATTATAGGAGAAAATTTAGACCTGTTAAACTGGCAAATGGAGGTTTAAAAAAATAATTCAATAAAAGGGTGTCCTTAATTGTGGCCAATGTGTATTAGAAAAAAAACTTTTATTTCATAATAATATTTTCCCCTATTTTTTTTTTTTTTTTTAAAGAAATTTTTTTAAATAAAAGATCAAAAGGATTAACAATGCAGATTCATTTTCACAGCCTTCTTTGATTATATTTACCAAGGGTGTCCATATTTTTTGGCATGACTGTAGCACTGGTGCTGCAGACACTGAATGTTTTTACATTAATATTCTCTACAGGACACACTGGTGCTGCAGTCACTGAATATTTCTACATTCATGTTCTGTAAAGGACACACTGGTGCTGCAGTCACTGAATATTTCTACATTCATGTTCTGTAAAGGACACACTGGTGCTGCAGTCACTGAATATTTCTACATCCATGTTCTGTAAAGGACACACTGGTGCTACAGACAATGAATGTTTTTACATTAATATTCTCTACAGGACACACTGGTGCTGCAGTCATTGAATATTTCTACATCCATGTTCTGTAAAGGACACACTGGTGCTGCAGACACTGAATATTTCTACATTCATGTTCTGTAAAGGACACACTGGTGCTGCAGTCACTGAATATTTCTACATTCATGTTCTGTAAAGGACACACTGGTGCTACAGACAATGAATGTTTTTACATTAATATTCTCTACAGGACACACTGGTGCTGCAGTCATTGAATATTTCTACATTCATGTTCTGTAAAGGACACACTGGTGCTACAGACACTGAATATTTCTACATTCATGTTCTGTAGAGGACACACTGGTGCTGCAGTCACTGAATATTTCTACATTCATGTTCTGTAGAGGACACACTGGTGCTGCAGTCATTGAATATTTCTACATTCATGTTCTGTAAAGGACACACTGGTGCTGCAGTCACTGAATATTTCTACATTCATGTTCTGTAAAGGACACACTGGTGCTGCAGACACTGAATATTTCTACATTCATGTTCTGTAAAGGACACACTGGTGCTACAGACACTGAATATTTCTACATTCATGTTCTGTAAAGGACACACTGGTGCTGCAGACACTGAATATTTCTACATTCATGTTCTGTAAAGGACACACTGGTGCTGCAGTCACTGAATATTTCTACATTCATGTTTTGTAAAGGACACACTGGTGCTGCAGACACTGAATATTTCTACATTCATGTTCTGTAAAGGACACACTGGTGCTACAGACAATGAATGTTTTTACATTAATATTCTCTACAGGACACACTGGTGCTGCAGTCATTGAATATTTCTACATTCATGTTCTGTAAAGGACACACTGGTGCTACAAACACTGAATATTTCTACATTCATGTTCTGTAAAGGACACACTGGTGCTGCAGACACTGAATATTTCTACATTCATGTTCTGTTAAGGACACACTGGTGCTACAGACAATGAATGTTTTTACATTAATATTCTCTACAGGACACACTGGTGCTGCAGTCACTGAATATTTCTACATTCATGTTCTGTTAAGGACACACTGGTGCTACAGACAATGAATGTTTTTACATTAATATTCTCTACAGGACACACTGGTGCTGCAGTCACTGAATATTTCTACATTCATGTTCTGTAGAGGACACACTGGTGCTGCAGTCACTGAATGTTTTTACATTCATGTTCTGTAAAGGACACGCTGGTGCTGCAGTCACTGATTTTTTTTACATTAATATTATGTAAAGGACACACTGGTGCGGCAGACACTGAATGTTTTTAATATTTGGTACAGGGCACCCAAAATCCAAACCTTGTGGTTTTCAGACAAACATTTTCTTTATTTGAAAAAAAGGCCAAAAGTTATTAATAAAAAATTATTACAATAAAACACCAGGTTTGCTGTACTTGAAGGGCTGCACAATTTTGCCCAATGTTGTTTTATATATATATATATATACACACACACACACATATATATAATTAATAATTATATAACTAATAATTGTTATGGTTATTATTTTTCTAAATAAAAGCACTAAACAAAATAAGGAACATTACCTTTGTAATAACACTTTTCACTATAATATACAAAATTGACTAGCCTACATAATAATAAATATAATAATAAATATAGCTGAAAAAAATGCACACTTCTTTACCCCAGAGAAGAACGTAAGGAATTGCAAATTTTTACCTCAAATTTACTCAAATTAGGGTTTTGCAAGCAATAATGAGTACTCAGTGAATTTATTTTTAATTCATACTCGTCGCCGGAGATATCTCCAAACTAACAGGGACTCGGAGTTATTCTGTTTTTGATGTCATCTTTTAATTTCTGACTAGTAATTATTGCAATTGTATCTAGTATCTATTTAAATGTTACTAGTAAGTATTCATTAGATACTAGTACTTATTTTTTAGATACTGGTACTTATTCATTAGGTACTAGTTCTTATTCTTTAGACACTAGTACCTTTTTTAATCACGACTAGTAACTATTCTTATCTTACTAGTCAAATCTGCTTTTTTACTCATCTTATGTTATGACTAGTCTAAATGGCTACAGTAGAGTTCAACAAAAAAATTACTAGTAAAATAAAAAATCATACTAGTAACATTTAGAATAAGTACTAGTATATAATAAATGTGTACTAGTATCTATTAAATAAGTACTAGTATCTATTTAATAGGTACTAGTATCTAATGAATGAGAACTAGTTTTAAATGAATAAGCACTAGTACCTAATGAATAAGTACTAGTATCTAATAATAAGTACTAGTATCTAATTGATAAGTACTTGTATCTAATAATAAGTACTAGTATCTAATGAATAAGTACTAGTGTCTATTTAATAGGTAGTAGTATCTAATGAATGAGTACTAATATCTAAAAAATACACACTAGTACCTAATGAATAACTACTAGTACAAAAAAATTAAGTACTAGTCCCTAGTGGAATACATACTAGTCAAAACTCAATAGTTGATATCTCAATGACGGATCCCCATAGAAGTCAATAGCAAAAAAATTAAATTTGTTACTGGTAACAATATAAAAGTTACTAGTCACTATTGAATTAAGTACTAGTATCTAATGAATAAGTACTAGTGTCTAATAAATAAATACTAGTATCTAATAATAAGCACTAGTATTTAATTAATAAGTACTAGTATCTAATTAATAAATACTAGTACCTAATAAATAAGTACTAGTATCTAATGAATAAGTACTAGTATCTAATTAATAAATACTATTACCTAATAAATAAGTACTAGTATCTAATGAATAAGTACTAGTACCTATAAATAAGCACTAGTATCTAATGAATAAGTACTAGTATCTAATGATTAAGTACTAGTATCTAATTATTAAGTACTAGTATCTAATGATTAAGTACTAGTATCTAATGAATAAGTACTAGTACCTATAAATAAGCACTAGTATCTAATGAATAAGTACTAGTATCTAATGATTAAGTACTAGTATCTAATGATTAAGTACTAGTATCTAATGATTAAGTACTAGTATCTAATGAATAAGTACTAGTAACTTTACAAAAGACACTAGTACCTAAAGAATAAGCACTAGTACCTAAAGAATAAGCACTAGTACCTAATAAAATGAGCTATAGTACCTAATGAATAAGTAGTAGTACTTAATGGAAAAGATAATAGTATCTAAAAAATAAGTACTAGTAACTTGAAAAAAAGATGCTAGTACAGCCTATAGATTCATTGTTAAAAAGGCTTTCCATAGTGAGTCTCACTTGTGGAGTTTCTGCGGGAGGGCGCCCTCCGGCAACCAGTACGAATTAAAAATAAATTCATTGAGTACTCATTATTGCTTGCAAAACCCTAATTTGAGTAAAACTAGCTAAAATAATTAAGAAATTTGAGGTTAAAATTGGCAATATGGACACCCTTGGTAAATATGATCAAAGAAGGCTGTGAAAATTAATCTGCATTGTTAATCCTTTTGATCTTTTATTTAAAAAATGCAAAAAATTCTAACCTTTCATTGAATAATAATAATTTGAAATGGGGGGAAATATCATTATGAAATAAATGATTTTCTCTAATACACATTGGCCACAATTAAGGACACCTTTTTATTGAATTATTTTTTAAACCTCCATTTTCCAGTTTAACAGGTCTAAATTTTCTCCTATAATGCCTGATGAGGTTAGAGAACACCTGACAAAAGATCAGAGACCATTCCTTCATCCAGAATCTCTCCAGATCCTTTAGATTCCCAGCTCCATGTTGGTGCTTCTCCTTCTTCAGTTCACTCCTCTCATTTTCTCTAGGGACTGGAAGGGCTATAGCAGAAGCTTGGTTTTGTGCCCAGTGACCCATTTTTGTGTTGTTTTTGAGGTTTGTGTTTGGATTATTGTATGGTTGGAAGATCCAAACATGTTCATTATAGGATTTCTAACAGAGTCAGTCACTTTTTGATTTTTTATATTTTAGTATTTGATATAATCAAAGCCATGTATTTAAACAAGATGTCCAGGACCTTCAGCAGAAATATAGCCCCACAACATCAAAAATACAGCAGTATATTTCATTGTACACATGGGTTACTTTTTATCTCTGTGTTCACCAAACCCATCTTGGGTGTTTGCTGCTAAACAGCTCATTTTTTATTTTCATCTGACCATGGAAGCCAGTCCCATTTGAAGTTCCAGTCATGTCTTATAAATTAATATGCTTTACCTTGTTTTTGGATGAGCTAGGATAATTTTCTTGTAACCCTCCTAAACAACATGTGGTGATGTAGGTTCTGTTTGACAATTTTTCTTTAAGGTTTTCTGAGCCCGTGGCTCAACTATTTTCTGCAATTCTCCAGCTGTGATCCTTGGAGAGTCTTTAGCCACTCAAACTGACCTCCTAACCGTGCATTAGGACGATATAGACACACGACCTCTTCCAGGCAGATTCATAACATTTTCTGTTGATTGGAAATTCTTAATTATTGCCCTGATGTTGGAAATGGGAATTTTCACTGCTCTAGCTCATTTGTTAAAATCACTTTCTAATTTGTGAAGCTCAATTATCTTTTGCTGCACATCAGAAATATATTCTTTGGTTTTTCTCATTGTGATGAATGATTAAGTGCATTTGGGCATTGTTTTCCCTCCTCTTTATATTTCTGTGAAACAGGAAGCAATGGCTGGATCATTTCATGTTTATAATAATGCTGGAGTGCTCAAAATTGTGAATATGACTGGGAATATACTTTAGAGTTATTTTACTCATAAGAATTTCTAGGGGTGTTCTTAATTGTGGCCAATGTGTATTAGAGACAAACACTTATTTCATAATAATATTTCCCTCCATTCTTATTATAATATCCAATGAAACGTTAGATTTTTGTGAATTTTCGAAATAAAAGATCAAAAAAGATTAACAATGCAGATTAATTTTCACAGCCTTCTTTGATCATATTTACCAAGGGTGTCCATATTTTTGGGCATTACTATATATGAAAAAAATATATAATAAAGTTAACATACAGCTCATGTATGATATGTATTGTTTTTACTGGAGGAAAAATAGGAAAATAACAGCTAATGCAATTGGTGTCGTATCTCCATCCTGCCAGCCGAGGTCACTCAAAGACCAACAAACACATTAGGCTACTATATTTACGAAATTACAGTTAAAAAACTGACAAAATACGTTTTCTGTGTGCTTGTGTACAAATAATCGTTTCTTTTCTATTTGGTTTTCTTAAAAAAAGTACGTCCATCTCCTTTTTTATGTTTCCTTTTTAATCTCTCTCCTATATGTTGCTGGCTCATTAATATTCAACATACAATTAAGATACTGGGCAGAAATGCAAATTTAAAAAGTACTAGTATCTATTAAGTTTAGGATATCTCTGGTCTAAAAAGTTACTAATAAATAACTAAGTAACTAAGTACTAGTTCTATTTTTTGTTAACACGAACAGTTCAATTAAATACTAGTCACTATTGGAATAAGTACTAGTATCTAATGATTAAGTACTAGTCACTTTACAAAAGACAGTAGTACCTAAAAAATAAACACTAGTACCTAAAGAATAAGCACTAGTAGTTAATGAATAACCACTAGTACCTAATAAATAAGTACTAGTGCTT
Source organism: Carassius auratus (assembly GCF_003368295.1). NCBI lineage: Eukaryota > Metazoa > Chordata > Actinopteri > Cypriniformes > Cyprinidae > Carassius > Carassius auratus. Next base: position 21,039,840 of record NC_039247.1, on the reverse strand, counting down.
AATGGAAAAGATACTAGTGTCTAAAAAATAAGTACTAGTAACATGAAAAAAGATACTAGTACAGTTTATAGATTAAATGTTACAAAGGCTTGCCATAGAAGAGAATATATAGTCAATATATGCCAATAGTGATAATTGGCAACAGATGTGTGTGTGTGTTTGTGTGTGTGTGTGTGAACAGATTGTGACCAGGTGTGTGGAGTAAAGGTAAATGAGTCCGGGATCATGGGAAATGGTGCCCTCTGGTGGTGAGAGGGTGGAACACCGGGTCCGGACTCATGACAAGGATTTGATCATCCTGTTACAACAGCAATTCTCAGGCTTTTGGCACCCTTTGCAGCCATTTGTAATAATATAATAGCCTATGTAAGGTACATAAATTGTTTATTTTGTATTACATTATGTATTTTAACAGTGTTATTCAGTGAAAGCATATGCTTTTTATTAATTAACAAACTCATTATTGCCTCATTGTTTTTATTTAATGTATTTTATGGCATTTTAAAGGTTATTGTTAGCTAAGGTCTGTTTTTGTAACCACAATAATATTATCTGAATTACTTACTTCATAAATTATTATTTGAAGCAATTTAAAGTATCAAAGCATGGTTAATTTGTAGTTACTATTGCTACAAGAACCAATTTAAGGAAGGGAACATGAAAATTCTAAGAGAATAATAAAGCAGATGCAGTGGTGATATTTTCACCCATATTAAAACACAATATTAACCTAATGTTATCAAGATCCAAAAAAGTTTCACAGAATTATAAACGTAGGGTGAATTGCCCTAATGTGGGACATTTTCTGCATTACTAATTTATGTGACATATTGCAATGTGTAGCCAAAATATTAAACCCACACCTAATACCATTTCAAAAAACCCAGGATGTGTTCTAAATAAATCAAAAGAGAAAATGCAGATAGCACTTTCATAAAAAAAATGATAGACATATTTGTGCTCTTAGTACAAGTCGTCTGAGAAAATCTGCAGCTTCTTAATGTGGGACAGAAGTGTTGATAATGTGGGACACTAATAAGTCTATGATAAAATATAAAAGTTAGTATTTCTATTGGTTATGGATGGATAAAATAATCAAACACCATCAGACAAATAATACAATATGATAGTTTTGATGCATTTATTATGCATTTATTAAGACATTAAGTTACTATTATCATAGACCTGTGCTGTGTTATGTTATGTAGGTAGAATTCTACAACCACAGTTAAGTCAAAGTTGACTTTAGGCTAGATCAACCTTAATTCAGAATACTGAGCGTGCAGTGAAATGCTGTTAATAACATTTAAGACCAATTTGCCTAATTCTTTCTCTTTTACCAAACAAACATAAAATCATAACTGTCTTTTTGAAAACCTCTAATAGCTAGCCTGCACAGACCTTGAGAACTACCTGAATAAAAACCACCTACAGAGGTTGAACTCATTGCAACTCTGAAAACAAGCAGTCTTTTGCATGTCAAGACACCACCTTTATCATCTACAATCCCGTGCTTTATCATCTACAATCCCGTGCAGTAACAGCATTCTAATATTGCATAACAGCAATAAAACCCTGTAAATAATCATTTTTACCCCACAAACCATGCCCCTCCACACATTTTTGACTGAGTGAACTACTGTCCCACATTAGGCTAATCATACTGCCCCGTTCTTAAAACTACATTACGTGACACAAAAACTATATTTGATCATTTTTGTGGATTTGGGTGTCCATCATGACACTTGCTGTGAGAAATACTGGAAGCAGAGAAACAGTGAAAGGGCATTTCTGTAGGATACCAGTACAATATATCATAGTTCTTAACCAATCAGATTTGAGAACAAGGACGAACTGTTGTACAAACCTGATTCCAAAAAACACTGGGACACTGTACAAATTGTGAATAAAAACAGAATGCAATGTTGTGGAAGTTTCAATATTTTATTCAGAATACAACAAAGATGACATACCAAAGGTTTAAATTGAAAAAATGTATAATTTTATGGGAAAAATAAGTTGATTTTAAATTTCATGTCATTAACACATCTCAAAAAAGTTGGGACAAGGCCATGTTTATCACTGTGTGGCATCCATTCTTCTTTTTATAACAGTCTGCAAACATCTGGGGACTGAGGAGACAAGCTGTTCAAGTTTAGGAATAGGAATGTTGTCCCATTCTTGTATAATACAGGCTTCTAGTTGCTCAACTGTCTTAGGTCTTCTTTGTCTCATCTTCCTCTTTATGATGCACCAAATCTTTTCGATGGGTGAAATATCTGGACTGCAGGCTGGCCATTTCAGTACTAGGATCCTTCTTCTACGCAGCCATGATGTTGTAAGTGATGCAGTATGTGGTCTGGCATTGTCATGTTGGAAAATGCAAGGTATTCCCTGAAAGAGACAACATCTGGATGGGAGGATAACTTGGATATACCTTTCAGCATTGATGGTGCCTTTTCAGATGTGTAAGCTGCCCATGCCACACGCATTCATGAAACCACATACCATCAGAGATGCAGGCTTCTGAACTGAGCGCAGATAACAACTTGTGTTGTCCTTGTCCTCTTTAGTCTGGATGACATGGCGTCCCAGTTTTACAAAAAGAACTTCAAATTTTGATTCGTCTGACTACAGAACAGTTTTCCACTTTGCCACAGTCCATTTTAAATGAGCCTTGGCCCCGAGAAAATGCCTGCGCTTCTGGATCATGTTTAGATATGTCTTCTTTTTTGACCTACTGTATAGAGTTTTAGCCGGCAATGGCGAATGGCACGGTGGATTGTGTTCAACAACAATGTTTTCTAGAAGTATTCCTGAGTCCATGTTGTGATTTCCATTACAGTAGCATTCCTGTATGTGATGCAGTGCCGTCTAAGGGCCCAAAGATCACGGGTATCCAGTATGGTTTTCTGGCCTTGACCCTTACGAACAGATATTGTTCCAGATTCTCTGAATCTTTGGATGATATTATGCACTGTAGATGATGATAACTTCAAACTCTTTGCAGTTTTTCTCTGAAAAACTCCTTTGTGATATTGCTCCACTATTTTTCGCCGCAGCATTGGGGGAATTGGTGATCCTCTGCCCATCTTGACTTCTGAGAGACATTGCCACTCTGAGAGGCTCTTTTTATACCCAATCATGTTGCCTATTAACCTAATAAGTTGAAAAATGGTCCTCCAGCTGTTCCTTATACGTACATTTAACTTTTCCGGCCTCTTATTGCTACCTGTCTCAACTTTTTTGGAATGTGTCGCTCTCATGAAATCCAAAATGAGGCCAATATTTGGCATGAAATTTCAAAATGTCTCACTTTCAACATCTGATATTTTATCTATATTCTATTGTGAATAAAATATAAGTTTATGAGATTTGTAAATTATTCCATTCCTTTTTTATTCACAATTTGTACAGTGACCCAACTTTTTTGGAATGGGGTTTATATAAAACTTTATGATTTCATTCTTTGTTTTTCGTTTCTGAATAATGAATGTAAAGGTTTTGTGTGTTGGTTTAAAAAACAATTCTTCAATTACCCTAATGTCTTTCTTTATTCTTTGAAACGTGTTGGACAAAATCCTGACAAACTGTGTGGAAAAAGCATAATATCTCACTACACTGTTATAGTAAACGGTGCCAAGATCCAAAAAAGAAAGAAAAAGCCTAAGTGGTATTCTTTTATTGTCCATTTTGGTCCATGGTTTATTAGTCATCAAAGGGATAATTAACCCGAATATGAAACTTCTGTCATCATCTTTATGTCTTCAAGTTATTTTTAATATTCTCTCATTTTTGTCAATCCATTAAAAGTTCATACAACCAAAATGTTTACCTGTTAAAAAAGACATTTAAAAAAAAAAGTATTCTGTATGAATCTAGCAGTTTAATTTCAGGGTTTATGAAAAGAAACAAAAATGTCAAATGATAAACATATTTAATTTAGGCTTTTATTTATATATAGACATACAGACTGATGCATACAGAGCACATTAAATATAATATATGGTATAAGCTCAAATATTCTTGCTAATCATGCAAGCTTGGTTAAGCTTTCATGTTTACTATATTTAATTAGATATTTGATGACATATTTGTATTACATTTGTATAGTTAACGCTGCTTCTGTGAATTTCTCACAGGATTATAATTATTAGAACACTCAGTAGTGGAAGCACAGCGATATATGAACACCAGAGCAGTTTCACTGACTCCAAGCTCTGGAGCTCCACACAGACAACAACACATGAAATGGTCAGTTGTGTAAAAGCCCAGTTTAAACACACATACAGCCATTTCCTCCACTTGGAGGTAAGCATTGGATGCAAGAAGTGATGCATTTTATAGTCCCCTTGCACGGTGACAGACCAGATGATAAAGCCCAGAATCTGACCTGGATGAAGGCCATGCCACCATGCTGAAAACAAAAAGGTCATAAACAGTGGAGATATGTTGGATCTTTTGAAGACCATTCTTCGAAGCCACACTGCCGTGGTTCTGTTCCACTGGCGTGCAAACGCTGAAGGACGACTCAATGCTTCAGTCACCCATGGACTGCCATCAGAAAACCCATCCCATGATTTTTTTCCACTGTGACTGTACCCATGGAAACCTATGCCTGCAGCATTGTTAACACATTCACTGACCTTCCAGTGTGCATAATAGTTCATCTTAAGTAGCAGTGACAGGATCCAGATCCATATTATGTTTTGACAAACGCAAGGGCTGTTTACTCTAAATGTGATTGATTTTAAGAGCTCCTTGAGAGGATATTTAATCCACACCAAAATTATAACTTGCAATATCTTTGAAGTAAGTCTCCTTAAATATGGAGTCAAATGTGGAGTCACACTCATTTGCCTAACAGACTGCACAAAAGTGTTAAAACTGCAAAGTGGCCCTCCAAGAAGTGCAGGAAAATTAAGCGAGTAGCTTAGAAATGGTATAAGGACAGACAGATCTTGACTGCTGTTTTGAAAAGAACTAGTGATTGTTCCCTCCTGCAGATCAAGAGATAGAGAAGAAACCCTCTGTGTCATCAACATTAGAGCAGATATGGCCAGTAATAGCCTGTTAGGAATAAAACGAGAGCTCACAATAGGTTCAAATTAAGTAAATTTATACAATTCATAATTTTAGAGAAATACCTGGAGTCTGGTGTCTCTTGAAGCCAGTATAACTGGTACTGGATGTACAAGTGCCAGACGGTTTGCCAACACATCTGCAGTCCCAGTGTCCAATGATGAATATGCGTTGGGTGTAGACAATATATCAGCAGCAGGAGAAGGACGGCACTGAAGAACAGCAATAAGCTGTATGAACCCATTGTTAGAATAGCAAAGATGAATCCTCCCAGTGTCAAATAGACATACCTTACAAGAGGAGATAAATGTAATTTCATAAATGATCTAAGAAAACGGACACAAGGATTATGTTGTCATACTGTACCTGTTAATTACTGAGAGATGTCCTTGCCTGGCTAAACAATAAAACAGAAATGCAAATGGCATGTTCACAAACTGGTAAAACAGCTGTGGGTTTCCATCACAAAATAGCCAAAAGAGATCCATCACCAGCCCAGAACTCTTCTAGTAGGCTAATGTGTGTGAGTAAAAGAGATAGCCTATTATAAATATGTACAGTATGGCTGACTTATTTGAATTTCAGAGTAAATTGTGTTTCTGGATTCCAGACGTGCATAGATAGACAGATATTCAGTATGTCACAGCTGTGTACTTATTTCCTAAATAGAATCTGAAAGAGTGCCAACCAAGTTATGAGTAAACAATCCTCTAAAACAGAATAATGGAAACACTTTTTACACACACAACAGGCAGAAAGACAGACAGACAGACCAACAGATAGAAAGACAGACAGATAGACAGGTAGAAAGAAAGACAGACAGACAGACAGACAGAAAGTGACAGAAAGACAGACAGATAGAAAGAAAGACAGATGCAATGACAGACAGATAGAAAGACAGATGGACAGACAGATAGAAAGACAGACAGACAGAAAGACAGACAGATAGAACAGATAGAAAGACAGACAGATAGAAAGACAGACGGACGGACAGACAGACAGACAGAAAGACAGACAGAAAGACAGACAGACAGAGAGAAAGACAGACAGACAGATAGATAGAGAGACAGATAGACAGACAGACAGAAAAACAGATAGAAAGATAGATAGATAGATAGATAGATAGATAGATAGATAGATAGATAGATAGATAGATAGATAGATAGATAGATAGATAGACAGACAGACAGACAGGTAGACAGACAGGTAGATAGATAGATAGATAGATAGATAGATAGATAGATAGATAGATAGATAGATAGATAGATAGATAGATAGATAGATAGATAGATAGATAGATAGATAGATAGACAGACAGAAAGAACAGATAGAAAGACAGACAGACAGATAGAAAGACAGATAGACATATAGAAAGAGACAGAAAGACAGACAGAAAAGATAGAAAGACAGACAGACAGACCAACAGACAGATAGAAAGATAGACAGGTAGACAGAAAGTCAGAAATAAAGACAGACAGACGCAATGACACAGACAGACAGACAGACAGACAGACAAACAGACAGACAGACAGACAGACAGACAGACAGACAGACAGATAGATAGATAGATAGATAGACAGACAGACAGACAGACAGATTGAAAGACAGACAGATCGAAAGTGAGCCAGACAGACAGACGGATAGAAAGATAGAGAGACAGAAAGTCAGACAGACAGAAAGAGACAGAAAGACAGATAAAAAATACAAACAGAATGTCAGTCAGACAGACAGACAGACAGAAAGAAAGAGAGAAAGACAGATAGACAGATAGATAGAAAGACAGACAGATGGAATGATAGAAAGACAGACCGACAGATAGATAGACATATAGAAAGACAGACAGACAGAAAGAATGAAAGACAGAAAGACAGAATGTCACATAGGCCTATAGATAGATGTATTCCCCACACTCAAAAAAAAAAAAAAAAACATCTCCATCCACAACCCTATGTGCCTTAGATGTCCTATTGTGTATATGTAGGGAACTTAAGTATGTAATTTATCTGGTAGTGTAATGTTTATTTAACAAAGAACACGTGACTGGGACAGGAATTTACATTTGGTTTGATTTTTTAAGGACTTTGCCGCCTCAGTTGAGAGCACCACCCCTCACCATATAAATATATATATATGTACAGGTGCTGGTCATATAATTAGAATATCATCAAAAAGCTGGTTTCACTAATTCCATTCAAAAAGTGAAACTTCTATATTTATTCATTACACACAGACTGATATATTTCAAATGTTTATTTCTTTTCATTTTTATGTTTACAACTGACAACTAAGGAAAATCACAAATTCAGTATCTCAGAAAATTTGAATATTGTGAAAAGGTTCAATATTGAAGACAACTGGTGCCACACTCTAATCAGAGTATTAACTCAAAACACCTGCAAAGCATTTAAATGGTCTCTCAGTCTAGTTCTGTATGCTACACAATCATGGGGAAGACTGCTGAATTGACAGCTGTCCAAAAGATGACCACTGACACCTTGCAAAGGAGGCAAGACACAAAAGGTCATTGCAAAAGAGGCTGGCTGTTCACAGAGCACTGTGTCCAAGCACATTAATAGAGGGGCGAAGGGAAGGAAAAGATGTGGTAAAAGTGTACAAGCAATAGGGATAACCGCACCCTGGAGAGGATTGTGAAACAAAACCCTTTCAAAAATGTGGGGGAGATTCACAAAGAGTGGACTGCAGCTGGAATCAGTGCTTCTAGAACCAATACACAAAGACGTATGCAAGACATGGGTTTCAGCTGTTGGATTCCTTGTGTCAAGCCACTCTTGAACTTCAAAAAGGACTGGACTGCTGCTGAGTAATCCAAAGTTATGTTATCTGATGAAAGTAAATTTAGCATTTCCTTTGGATATCAGGGTCCCAGAGTCTGGAGGAAGAGTGGATAGGCACACAATCCATGTTGCTTGAGGTCTAATGTATAGTTTCCACAGTCAGTGATGGTTTGCAGTTCCTGTCATCTGCTGTTGTTTGTGCACTGTTTTCTGAGGTCCAAGGTCAACGCAGCCATATACCAGGATGTTTTAGAGCACTTCATGCTTCCTGCTGCTGACCAACTGTATGGAGATGCAGATTTCATTTTCCAACAGGACTTGGCCCCAGCACACAGTGCCAAAGCTTCGAGTACCTGGTTTAAGGACCATGGTATCCCTGTTCTTAATTGGCCAGCAAACTTGCCGGACCTTAACCCCATAGAAAATCTATGGTGTATTGTGAAGAGTAAGATGCGATATGCCAGATCCAAAAATGCAGAAGAGCTGAAGGCTACTATCAGAGCAACCTGGGCTCTCATAACACCTGAGCAGTGCCACAGACTGATTGACTCCATGCCATGCCGCATTGCTGCAGCAATTCAGGCAAAAGGAGCCCCAACTAAGTATTGAGTGCTGTACATGCGCATACTTTTTAGCTAGCCAAGATTTCTAAAAATCCTTTCTTTGTATTGGTTTTAATTTATATTCAAATTGTCTGAGATACTGAATTTGTGATTTTCGTTAGTTGTCAGTTATAATCATCAAAATTAACATTTGAAATATATCAGTCTGTGTGTAATGAAGGAATATAATATAGCCTACAAGTTTCACTTTTTGAATGGAATTATTAAAATAAATCAACTTTTGATGATATTCTAATTATTTGACCAGCACGTATATATATATAAATGTGACTAAGGAAGCTCTAAACCGTGTCCCACACACCCCCTTCGGCACATTCAAATTACGGCGGAACCTGAGCGAGTGGGGCTTGTCTCTGCGTCAGAGAGAGTTCCCTTATCGATTGGCTGCTCCCTGTGCAACGAGGAGGCGTACGTTATAAAATAGTCACTTTTAAGGAATTTCCCAGACATTTAGTGGGTCAAACGCTGTCTGGCTGAAGGATTCTCCCGTACGATTTTCGTCAATCACAAGTGAAGAACATGCAGAGCTGCGCTAAAGCCTGGCGTGTTGTCATCAGCAGGTTGATGAACGCTCGCGCGCCGTTTAGGAATATGAGCAATAAAGGGGATGTTTTTAATAAACTTCAGCGTTTAACCGCAGACGTGTCTGCAAATGTGCGGTGTATGGGCACCTCACAAGTTTTGTGGTCTAGAAAGATTGAACGAATCCTGCCGAGACATGATGATTTTTCTGAAAGACACATTGGACCGGGTGACAAAGACAAAAGAGAGATGCTCAATACCCTTGGACTTGAGGTAAAAAAAAAAAAAAACGTTAAGTTTTTATTAAATGCAATGTTTATACACTAATATGCCATATTTGAACGCTTCATGTCAGCATTTTACTCGTATTGTAAACTTTGAATCAATTTTGCAAAGAAATACTGCAACGATTTTCGCTGACGACGACACTGATGATGATGATGATAAAAAATAAACCAAGTAACGTTAACGGTTTAACTTTTCTGTTGATTTCAGTCAATTGCTCAGCTTATAGAAAACACCGTTCCCCCATCCATCCGCCTTGGAAGAAGTTTGAAAATGGACGATCCTGTGTGTGAGTTGCTCTTTTACTTCTCTCAGCAGCCGCAGACCCAGGAAACACGTGTCGTTTGTTGTTATGAATTCATCATATAACGTTATTTGCAGCGACGACTCTGTATAAGACAAACTGCAAACGTCATTTCAGCGGTATTTGAAAACTGTGTCTGGAGTCATATTTTAGAACACTGGAATTATTCATTCCATTAAGCATTTTTAACAATTCTATATATTTTGTTTTACGAAATCTGTCGAATTAGGGTTTAACTAACCAGATTCTGACAAAGGAGTCCATCTGAGCGAGAAATGTAGGTTACACGCTCTTTGTGTGCCAACAGACCTTACTGGAGTGTTTTTCTCCGTTAAGTCTTCCTTTGAACATATTTGGAGTTGTTTTTGCGGAGCCCGACGAGCAGCACCAATCTCCTGACGCCCTCAGCCGCTGACAATTAGAGTGTAAAGTTCAGCGTCACACGGCCAGTTTGATCTGGTTAGCAGTAGCATTACATCTCGCGTGCGCCGCTCAACATGCAACTTTCCCTAAAGATTCAAAATTGAATTGCATTAACAATTAATAACAGGCGGACCTTTCATTTGCTTTTGCTATTATAAAGTGATCATTATTTAAAAAACGTATTCTAGGAAAAGGGTGTAAAACACGTTTTTAACAAGAATCTTAAAATGTAAAACACGTTTTTTTATATATATATTTATGCAGATGTTTAAAGTCTCGAGCTATAGTCTTCTGACAACATTTCACCAACCCTTTGTCAAGTCACAAGACCGTTTTCCCCCTCCACAAACTATAGTGTGTATGGCAAGATGAGCGTTTTAAAAGGAATATTGTCATTAAATAAATAATTTATTATAGTTAGTCTAATGTTTGACGTATGGCAGGGGTCAGTTTTCTCATCTGCTTTTGTGTGTCTTTAATGAAGCAAGCCATGCTGAAGCTGATGGGAGGGCTGGACTGGATTCTGCTGGTTCAGCTGCACAGAACTCGGTCTGCAAATCATCACTGCTTAATGAGATCTCTGATCTTTCCCTTTTGTAGTTTTATTAATATATTTTTTTTATTGCTCAAAATGGTCATGTTAAAAAAAGAGTACCTTTTAAAACAAATTTAAACGCTAGGCTATACATCAAGACCTCAGACAGCTGCTGCCTCATTCCCGTGCACATATTAAGCGTAAAACTTGTCATAATAACACCCCCCAGACATGTCAGTAATGTGTATTTCTTAACCCCCTCTCTAGCTGTTTTTACTACAGCATTATCTTTGGCCTGTTCACTTGCCATGCTGCTAAGCTGCAGCACAATGCCTCGGGAATTCGAGTGTTTCTGTATGAACCGGCTCCAGAGCCCTCAAGCTATTAAACTAGTTACCTAGCCATCAGGAAATGTCCCATATGTGCCTTACTTACCTTTTTTCTACTGCGTTAAGAATTGCGAAATTGGTTAATGCATATATTAATCCGTGAGATCGTGTGCTCTTGTATTATTCATCAGATCAGTGTAGGTCATGCCGTTGTGATGTTTTCCTAGGGTGTGTGTTTAAATGCCAGGTGTATTTGCCAATATTTGTAAAGATTTCTAAAGCAATTGTTTTGCACTTGCGAGTCATTTGAGAAGCTTCCTAAAAATATCAACTCCTGAGTCACTTGCGAAACAGAAGATGAATTTAATTTGATGCAACACAAACAATACAGGTTATTTACTAGGGGTGCTCCGATCACGATCGGCCGATCGTTATGCGCATCTCAACAGTAAAGCCGGTTTTCTAATCAGCGGTTAATTCCATCAGGTGCGTGATTTCACATAGAGCAGCTGTTACTACACAGAGCCGTTGTTAATAGAGAAGATGCGCAAATCCACTTCATTTTCAGCGTTTTTTGGAGCATCTTCTCAGTTAACAACGGCTCTGTGTAGTAACAGCTGCTCTATGATTAGAGAACCGGCTTTACTAACGAGATGCGCATTAACGATCGGCCGATCGTGATCGGAGCACCCCTATTATTTACTGTCAAATCAGACCAATTCTTTCATTACTATATAAATGACTCGCAATATACCGTATTTTCCGGACTATAAGTTGCACTTTTTTTCATAGTATGGCTGGTCCTGCGACTTATAGTCAGGTGCGACTTATTTATCAAAATTAATTTGACATGAACCAAGAGAAATGAACTAAGAGAAATGAACCAAGAGAAAACATTACCGTCTACAGCCACCAGAGGGCGCTCTATGCTGCTCAGTGCTCCTGGAGTCTACACTGAAATCATAGAGCGCCCTCTCGCGGCAGTAGACGGTAATGTTTTCTCTTGGTTCTAAATAAATGCGACTTATAGTCCAGTGCGACTTATAGTCCGAAAAATATGGTAAATGCAAAACTACTCCGTAAGCATGTGAGCACAGTTTTATTAATCTAGGGTGTTTTATATGGAGTCAAAATAATGCGTATATATACACAAAAAAAAAATTTGAGTAAAGTATTGAGGAAAATAATTTAGCTTTTTGCAAACAAAAATAAAGAATTGCAAAACATACATGGAATTGCGCAAAAGCAATGATTTTGCAATACTTAATTTCTATGGCCATATCTTTTTATTTATTTGCAACACTGCTTTTATTTTGCATGTCAGTCTAGTTTGAGCTTGCGATACCGTTTTTTTTTCCCTTTGCGCTTAATTTTTCTGCACGTCTCGCTTTGTGGCACTGTTTTGATGTGGGGGTGGAGTCAAGGCATGGGGGCGTGTACAACATGCCTCCCTGGAAGTGATGTCATCTGCCCGAGACGCAGCTCACTGGTCCGGGTACTGTCATGATGAACAGAGGCTTGCGAGTGGATCGTTTCTTCTTATTCAATAGCATTAAAACATTCATGTTTTCGTTTTATTTACTTTATTTACTTTATTAGCAATTAAAATATAGCGCCTAAAAAAGCTTTCTCCTTCTCCAAAGCACTCGGGTAGTTGCAGTCCTGAGGCGTCTGCTGTTGCTAAGCAACCATGACCTGCTCTCTCCATGAAGACGCGGAAATTTCAGCAAAGGATAAATGGATTTGCAGCACTGAAAATCACTTGCAGTAGCTCTGCTACTACATTTATTTCAAAATGCCAATCCATGTATAGCTATGTTCAGCTGCTCCTTCATCTTGGCTGAGCTTTCAACGTTGTTACGGGAAAGGATGAAGCTTATTGGTTAGTTCTTGTCACATGACCTGCGGTGCGCTTGCGGCTCTCTGAAAAGTTGATGTTTTTAACTCCGTATGGACGCGCCTGGAAAAAATGAGCGTGTGTGTGTGGCGACCGCGTAGCTTCCATTATGAGCATAGACCGTAAAAGAAATGGACACAGCGACCCCATTGGATTCAATGGAGACAAGTGAAGTCAATTAGAAGCACTTACTTCCTGGGGGTCGGGCGTACTGTGCAGACTCAAACTGAGCTTGTTGACGTAGATGTCACGTGAGCAACCTGTAAATCTTCTAATCGCTGTGCCCAGAGAAATCTGAATCACCCACCGAATCTTCCAGAGAAGGCGAGCATGAACAGGAGCAAATTTGGTAAGGATTCTGATTAATTATCTCCCTTGACTTCATGCCTCCACGTCCCCCGATAGCCTCATGGACAGTAAAAGATTGTCTGCGAGCTTTTCCTCGGTAATTTCTCTACTGTGCGACAGAGAGTCGCTGGTTATGACGCAATCGTTAGCCTATTTTTTACAAAAACTGCTTCCACGGGACCATAATGTAAGATACAAGGTAATGGAGCCTTTTATACATTTTTGTGTTTCTTTAGAAATAATTAATGGACAAATGGAGTCTTTAAACGCCTCAGATGTAAAGTTATTCGCTGTCAAAGTGACGCCAAAATGAATGGGATTTAATGGAATGCTAAAAGCAGGTGGGGGTCCGCTAGCCAAGGGCGGCGCCCAGGGGTGCTTCAAAAAAATATGAAACGCTGCCCCCCTGATTATTCGCTTGATTTGGTCATGTGCCTATGCTACAATACGTCTAGAGTGCCCTCTACTGGGTAAGATGTCAAAGAATAAAATAAAAAACAAAAGGTCTAATGATAGACCGTAAAAAATGCGCTACACATGGCATTTTAAAAACCGGATATTTTATTTTTAGTTTGATTACGGATATTTCACGTCATGTTTGAATGCATATTCGAATATCGAATAAAAAGTGACATCCCTAGTTTGCTCAAGTTAAAGAAGTTGTTGACATGAACATCTGCTGTTTATTTCTCTCGATTAAAATGTGTATTGTTTCATTTGGTTAACTGCATGTGTATTAACTGATTGTTTAAAATCTCTTAATTTGTGGAGGATGTCAGTGCACAGAAGCGTTGTTCACATTAGTTCAGTATTTACTGCTAGTTTTAATTTGAAAAAATGCAATTCACTTCATAAACTATAAATTACATAATTAAAGAGGTCTACGAATCAAGTTTCATATCAGTCTCGACTTCGCTTTCCTTTTACACAACTCCTGGCATAAATTAATATATGACTGTCATTGTAAGATAAAGCTTGAGTCTTTTTCGTTTCGTTTTGTCGTGGCCACGAGTTAAATGCATAAACAAACCCGTGTGACCAGAACAACCTGAGATTATCAGACATTGATAAAATATTTTTATCCATCCCACAGTCCGTTGATTGTGTCTTTTATGCATTTATGTGCATATAAGGCTATTATAATTTTTATCATTTTATAATTTTATCATTATTCATATAGGCTAACCGTATATAATAATGAATTAAAAGTATAATAATAATAAATTAATAGATATGGCCATGGAAAATAAGTATTGCAAAATCATTCTCATCTTCATGCTTTATGACTGCAGGTGAGAACGAAATTCTTGATTCGCTCCAAAAGATTGCTTCAAGGAACAAGATGTGGAGGTCCTATATTGGAATGGGTTATTATAACTGCTCCGTCCCACCAGTCATACAAAGAAACCTGCTAGAGAATTCGGGATGGTATGTATCTCTTGCAGTTTGAATTTCACCTTCTGCTGGCCCAAAATAAAAAAAAATGGACCCATGAAATTTTTTTTAGACAAACATCAACTCATTGTTTCAATCAAGGGACTAAATATTTACAGCCTCGAGCTGAAACCTTGTATATTAGTTTCTCATGGTCTGTACAGTTTTAGTCAAAAAGCTAATTGCATTTTGATTATTTTATCACATAAACTATCAGTAGCGTGCACAGCATAAGATAAATCTTGTGACTGGGGCTGAAGGTCTTTGGTTTAGGCTTCAGTGATTTTTTTTTGTGTTCTCTAGGGTGACCCAGTACACCCCCTACCAGCCTGAGGTCTCTCAGGGGCGCCTGGAGAGCTTGCTCAATTATCAGACCATGGTCTGTGATATCACGGGAATGTCAGTAGCCAATGCGTCACTGCTGGATGAAGGTACTGCTGCTGCTGAGGCCATGCAGCTCTGCAACAGGTCAGTGAACTAACTGCTGGAAACATCTGTGAAGAACAGGATTCCACTGATCAAAGAGACATTAAGTCTGTTAGCCAACACCTGAACCAGCTCATTCAGGTCTTTGGTGTGCAGGATGGTGTGTCCCCAGGGCTGGGAGTGCTAATTAACACTCACCTTTTCCTTTTCAAAGACAAAACAAAAGAAGAATTTTCTACATTGACCCACGCTGCCATCCACAGACTATTGCAGTTGTGCAAACCAGAGCCAAGTAAGGAAGTACACCAACATATAAAATAAAACAATATAACTTTGTCCACCCGTCTTTGTATCTCTCTAGCTATCTATCCATCTATACGTCTCTGTCTCTCCATCTGTTTGTCAGTCTACCTGTCTGTCATCCATATATCAATCCGTCTGTCTGTGTGTCTTTCTTTTTATCTCTATTTTTCTATCCATGTCTCTGTTTTTTTTCTCTCTCTGTCTGCCTGTGTATGACTGTCTGTCTGTACATCTAATAATCTCTCTGACCATCCTTCTATCCATCGGTCTGTGCCTCTGACCCTTTGTCTGCGTCATTCTTTTGTCCATCCGTCTATCCTTGTGTCTGTCTGTCTGTCTCTCTAACATCTGTCTTTGTCTCTCTCTCTATCTGTCCTTCTGGCTATGTCTCCGTCTCTATCTCTATCTCTCTATCTGTCTGTATTGATTAAAAATTTGTATCCTTTAGTTACATTGGTGTGAAGACCGTTCTAAAGCTTCCTCATGAGATGGACTTCAGTGGGAAGGATGTTAGCGGGGTGCTCTTCCAGTATCCAGACACTGAGGGCAGAGTGGAAGATTTCACTGCACTTGTTGATCGGGCTCACAAGGGTGGAGTATGTACCACGCTGTTATTATAAAATTCACATCTGCACTTTGCTGATACCAGTTTTTGCATATGGGTTGTTGATGTGACGTGGCATTTTCACTGTCCCACAAGATAAAAATATAATATAATTAATATTGTCATTTTTAAAAATGCAGTAAATCATTAAACATTTATTTGTCCTACATGGAACTGTTGTTTATAAAAGCAGCAGTTTTATTCAAATGTTTTTTTTTTTGTTTTTTTTTTGAGGCAACTCAAATTGTCCCATGGTGTGACTGTCCCAAGCATTGTTCAATAAATTACAACTTTTATAAATTAAAAAAAGCATAAAATTAATACCTCCGGCATAATTTTACAAGTGTGTCTATTTTGAAGGACTCAATTCATGATCGTGTTCAAGAAAGCCCCCTGTCAAGCCCATGACATGTGCATATGGTCAGCTAAACTGTATGTTAAACTACATAATCATGGAAAATTATGCAAATGCTAACTGCTGATGGCAGTCATTAATTGACAGAAAATGTCCTCTGGTGGGACGCCTCTACTGTTACACCACAGGACAAAGATGTCACACCAGAGGACAAGGTCTCTTTAAAAAGATTTTAAAAATATTAAATAAGACTGGTTTAATTCATTTTATTCATATTTTTATATATATATTTTTTTAATAATTACATTAAACTATTTTCTGATGTTAGAAAAAGTCATGAAAATAAGTCTAAAATGTCATCCTGTTTTTAAATAGAAAGATTGAGGGAAAACAATTAGTGGAAAAGAGAGGACACGGAAATATAGACAGAAAAATAGAAGAATTTCATTAAGATACTAATTGAGAGGTTTTTTTAATTTTATTGTTTTGTTTAAAAAAACATGTTGCTATTGTTTGTATTTAAATTAAAATTTCTTTCTCCTTTTTACGTTCAAAATGAAATCAAAATAATTTAATAACTAGAATTTCTGTCCTATGGTGTGACGTGACCACAGATCTGTTTTTATCTCAAAATATCTTAAAGAAGAAAAAAATTGTGACAATTGCAATAGGGGAGATATAATAATTACAAAATGTTATAATTTTCAGCAGTTTTGGATTTCTTCAAAAATGGTCTTTTACTGCCTATTTGTCAACTACCCATCAATCGGGTTTTACTCGAACCATTTATTCCGAATTAATTTATTCACCCCATGCCACTCCAAACCTGTTAGACTTGTATTTTTATTTATTTTTCTGAGAGACATGAAAGGGGAAAGAACACACTGTTCTTTTTGAGCTACTAAATCGTTTAGGGCTCTCATCACTGATGTGAAACCTGGTGTGTCTTATCTTCATGGAAAGTTTTAATATGGAAGTGAGATTGGGTACATGGAGGAAAAAAAAAGTCATACAGGTTTAGAATGACTTGAGGGTGAGTAAATTGATAAGTCATTTTTGGGCGAAGCAAACTATACAAGTGTTTGCTTAATTGCAACAACAGAATCCGTTACTAGTTTTTGTGCACATATCTATTGCAATAGCCGATTTGGTCATGTTCAAAGCACCAGATCTGATTTTTATTGTTTTTACTTATTTTTTTCAAAGGCACTGGCTTGCTGTGCCACAGACTTGCTGGCGCTCTGTGTGTTGCGTCCTCCGGGTGAGTTTGGAGTGGACATCACCTTGGGCAGCTCTCAGCGCTTTGGGGTGCCTCTCTGCTATGGTGGGCCTCATGCTGCATTCTTTGCAGTCAAAGAAAATCTGGTTCGGATGATGCCAGGAAGGATGGTCGGAGTGACCAGGTGACTCTGTAATTTATTGTCTCAAGGCTTCAGTGAACTTTGCTTCATCTGTGCTGGTATCAGCTGACAAATGTTTTGTGTTACAGAGATGCAGCTGGTAAAGAGGTTTATCGTCTGGCTCTCCAGACCAGAGAGCAGCACATCCGCAGGGACAAAGCCACCAGCAACATCTGCACTGCTCAGGTAGAGCTTCACAAATCTGAAAATACTTGAGATATTTGTGAAGTTAAATGTCTGTACTCAATTTTATTGTTTTATTTAGGCTCTTCTTGCAAACATGGCTGCCATGTATGCCTTGTATCATGGCCCTCAAGGATTGAGGCACATTGCAGAGAGAACCCATAATGCAACATTGATTCTGGCAGAGGGCAAGTTGTTCGACTTCTGTTTACTTTCTTCTTTTAAGAAGAATTTAATAAGAAATTTTGTGATGCTGATTGTTTCTCATTGTTATAATAGGGCTGAAAAGAGCAGGGCACAAACTCCAACATGAGAACTTCTTTGACACGCTGAAGATCAACTGTGGCGTGGCCGGAAAGGACATCTTAGAAAAAGCTATGCTGCGGGAGATCAACTTACGAGTGTACAGTGATGGGCTGGTGAGGCCCGTTTTTAAAAAAAAATATGAACAAGTTTGCACTTTTTTAATTTTTACCATTATTTTACTAAAGTTTATTGATGTGGTTTTAGCTTGGAGTGTCTCTGGACGAAACAGTCACCGAGAGAGACTTGGACGATCTGCTCTGGATCTTCGGTTGTGAATCCTCAGCTGTAAGTTCTTGCCTAAATCCAAAAGATTTCAATTATTCTTTAAAAATAATCTAGTCTCCTTGCCCCAATGAGATCTCATCTTTTTGACATTTATCAGGAGCTTATTGCTGAGAAAATGAGTGAACGAACAAAAGGATTGTTGGCAAGCCCTTTCAAGAGAACCAGCAAATTTCTTACCCATACAGTGTTTAACAGGTTTGTCTGCCAGTTTTAATGCTAGTTGTTGTTTCTAACAGATGTTTATCAATGAAACTTGCTTCAAAATCAGAAAAGCTGGCTCTTGTTCATCTACGTGTATAGATCTATTGAAAAACAGCAGAATAATAACTGTAATATATCACTTCAATTTCAGCTATCACTCAGAGACCAATATTGTACGTTACATGAAGCGCCTGGAAAATAAGGATATTTCCCTCGTACACAGTATGATTCCTTTGGTAAGTAAAGAATCCGTTTACTTTGGCGTTTATCCACTGTAATGATTTAACATGCAAACTTTAAAAGTAAACTCTGCTGTTGAATCCAGGGTTCGTGCACAA
Source organism: Carassius auratus (assembly GCF_003368295.1). Classification (NCBI taxonomy): domain Eukaryota; kingdom Metazoa; phylum Chordata; class Actinopteri; order Cypriniformes; family Cyprinidae; genus Carassius; species Carassius auratus. Next base: position 21,020,862 of record NC_039247.1, on the reverse strand, counting down.
TGAAGCTGAACAGTTCCTCAGAGCTCATGGTGAGTCGGTATTAATTTGCTCTTTCCTTTGTATTGCTGTATGCAAAATGGTATCTCTGACATTGCCTCATTTCAACCAGTCTGATCTTTTCACTGTTTCACTGTAACCTTTCCACAACAGCCAATCACCTGGAGAGAATTTGCAAACATCCACCCTTTCGTGCCACTGGATCAGGCTGAAGGTTATCAGCAGCTCTTCAGACAGCTAGAGAGAGACCTTTGTGAGATTACAGGATATGATAAGATCTCCTTTCAACCAAATAGGCAAGTGTCCTGCCTGATATTGTTGTTACAAGATCAAAAACTTAATTTATTTTAATCTGTCAACAGTGTTCTTGTAGTTGACAAGTCAAATTTCAACCTGACGCATTGTTTCATTCAGGTTTCTGGTGCTGATAAGTTTTGGGGGGGGGGGGGGGGTGTAGGCATTTATACATTCTGCATTGTTGACACTTTATCAGGATCATTAGCATACTGTACTCTTGGACAAGGGCCTTTTGAAGCAATCTTTGATCTCTGCTGTGCTCAGGCAGAAAGGTTACATGTACATGATTTAGATTTTTTTTTTTCTCTTTGTCCCATAGTGGTGCGCAGGGGGAATATGCTGGCTTGGCTGCAATCAAAGCTTATCTAAATTCCAAAGGAGAATCTCACAGAACAGTGAGTATCATCCTGCAGTTCAACACTCTGTAGCAAAGTCTCCTTTCATTTAACTTCAAGACTGTTTTACCTTGGGGCCATTTAAAAACATACGTGATCTTTGAAGTATCAAATTGACCCTTGTGACTTTTCCTAATCTTAATCTAATAACACTCTGTTAACTTAACAACTATCTGTTATTTCTTGAATGTCCTCCTTAAAAAAAGTGGAAAATGGTTGTGTTTTATACCTGAGAGAAAATGGTTGGAAAAGTGGTAAATTGTTAGTGAAGAGTGGAAATAAGGTCAGCGACAAGAAGTTTTTTATTTTTTTATTTTCATCATCTTGCTAATAAGCAGATCTTAGATAGCAGATGTAGCTCTTAAAACAGCCAAAGTTCAAACTGCCATGGTTGAGGAAATAGTCATAGAAAACAACCCCCCTGTTACAGGATTCAACTTTAGTGCAAGACTCCATATTTGGAGATTAAGATATACAGTCCAAGGATGATAAGTTTGTTCATGGTGACCTATTGAAAATTGCATAATGCTAAGTGTTGTGTCCTTGGTTCTGAATGTGTGTCATATAGTCCGTGACATTTTATTTGACATTTAAAGTAGAATTGGAGATGTTCAATTAAAATTTAATACACCCAAATGAAAAATTGCCAAATGCCAATTTGGCAGCCTCATGCCAATTTGTATATCTCTGGAACACAAAAGGATTGATAATAAAAGTAGACCTAAACATATGGCTCCATGAAAGTAGTCCATATGAGCTACTGTATAAAAGCTTCAGGAGGAACAGACCAAAATTTGTTTTGATGAAAGTAATTAGCAGAATATGTGTAAACTCAAATGTGAGATCACATCTTGCCAAGCGTAGTGTTTAATATATTCCCTGGGTTTCACAGACAAGGGTTAAGCTTAGTTTAAGACTATAATTCATGTCTGAGAAACTTCCACTGACATTTCTTAAAATAAATTAGTGGCATTGTTTTGTCACCAGTGTGCAGATGTACACCAGTAATGCTTTTCGTAAGGCATGTTTATAAAAGGTACTTACCTGTCCTAATTGGACAGGTCTAATCCTGGTTTTAGCTAAACTCTGTCTGTGAAACCAGGCCCTAGTGTATAACTAAGACAACAAAAATGTGCATGTTAAAGATGAATACAATTTCTGTGCTATTAGTGTCACCATGTGAAATTACAAAGCAGTAACCACTGCAGATGCTCTTTCTGCAATGGAAAAATAAATGTTATTTTCCCATGCAACGTGCCAGCTATTGTCCCACACTGGCTAAACACCCTCTGGATCAGTCCGCTACAGTAGCAATGCCCCGAACTCTCGCTACTGGTTGATCTGATCCGAGCAGACCTCTCTAAATGTTTTGATGGTGCCTGGGAGACTCTGTTTACACACTTGGGGGAGACATAACCATGAATGGCATATTTTGTATACATGTATGCTTGTTTTGTCCATGTAATCTTCTATATCAAATCTGTTGGATTTATCAGGTTTGTCTGATTCCCAAATCTGCTCATGGAACCAACCCTGCCAGCGCTCAGATGGCAGGCATGAAGGTTCAGGTGGTGGAGGTGGATAAAGATGGCAACATTGATGTGTCTCACCTGAAAGCCATGGTATGTACAGTGATTTAAAATGTCACATTTAGTATCTTTTGTCAACAGGAAGCCTTTATCTTCTGTTAGAGAGCTATTTACACTGATACCCTTGTCTATGATAACATTATCTTGTAGGTGGCAAAGGTGAAGGGTGAAATTTCTGCCTCACTAGCAGCACCAATTATAAAAATAATGACTAGGATAAAAACCATTTTCCTGAACTCATGTCCTAACTGCCACTGATTGAGCAGACTAGTCCAAACTCTCATGTTGCTGCGGTGTAATGATGCTCAAACGAACAGCTATGTTTTGAAAGCTCAGTGTTTATACTGTAGGTTTTGGAGGGAATCAACCTATAAATAGCTTGGTTGTAGATGGGAGAAAGTGTTTTTAACATTAAAACAATTACATCACCTTTAAAAATAGACTTCACTGAATCAACCATGTTTTCTTGGTTTTTGTCAGGTGGACAAACATAAGGCCAACTTGGCTGCCATTATGATCACATACCCCTCCACTAATGGTGTGTTTGAGGAGAATGTGAGTGAATTGTGTGAGCTCATCCATCAGAACGGCGGACAGGTCTACCTGGATGGTGCCAACATGAATGCACAGGTCAGACGAAGAACGAACCGTAACGCTTTAGAATATGGCAAAATTAAAATCGACTAGCAATAAACAGTACATTTTCCAGAATTTATTAATCTTGGTTAATGTTAACTCCCTCATTTTTACATTAACCGTTGTAGGTGCTGTACGAATGAACCATGCACCATATTTCTGAATTAATTAAAATAAATGCTAACCGGTTTAGAAACAAGAAGTGTTTTCAGAGAGCTGTATTCACAGTGATGTAAGCTTTTTACATTAAGTGTGCATGTTCTTATAGCGTTTTCATGTTGTTCTGATTCAGGTTGGATTATGTCGCCCAGGAGACTATGGCTCAGATGTGTCTCACCTGAATCTCCATAAAACCTTCTGCATTCCTCACGGTGGTGGCGGCCCTGGGATGGGACCAATAGGAGTGTAAGTGTTTAGAAGGGAGCAGACCTGCTCTACTGAATCTTTCAGAAAGGTTGAACTGTTGACTTTAGCTTACCATATGGCTTTTTTTGACAGGAAACAGCATCTCGCTCCCTTCCTTCCCAGTCATCCAGTGGTGAGCATGCAGTCCAGTAATGCAAGTTCTCTGGGCACCATCAGTGCCGCTCCCTGGGGCTCCAGCGCCATCCTGCCCATCTCTTGGGCTTACATTAAGGTCAACACTCACATCTTACCTTTTTGTTTATCTGAATTGCTGAATATCTGAAAATAAAACACTTAAATCATTTCAGACACACAACATTAAATGGTACAGTATGAACAAGAGATAATCATTTTGAGTAGGGGTGCTCCGATCACGATCGGCCGATCGTTAATGCGCATCTCATCAGTAAAGCCGGTTCTCTAATCAGTGGTTAATTCCATCAGGTGCGTGATTTCACATAGAGCAGCTGTTACTGCACAGAGCCGTTGTTAACTGAGAAGATGCGTCAAAAAACGCTGAAAATTAACGTGATTTGCGCATCTTCTCTATTAACAACGGCTCTGTGTATTAACAGCTACTCTATGTGAAATCACGCACCTGATGGAATTAACAGCTGATTAGAGAACCGGCTTTACTGACGAGATGCGCATAACGATCGGCCGATCGTGATCGGAGGACCCCTAATTTTGAGGTTTGCCAAGTGAGCAAACCTTATTTGTAAAATTATTGGTGGATTTAAAGAGTAACTTAGTTGACCAAAGATCCAATGCAAATTGTCATTTATCACCCTCAAGTTGTTAAAATCTACACAAGTTGTTGAGTTCAACACAAAAGATGATATTGTTGATTGTTGCCACTGACTTCCATATTATGGAGAAAAAAAACCCTATGGAAGTTAATGGCTACTGTCAACTGTTTGGTTATTTACATTCGTAAGAATATATTTTGTGTTTGGGAAGATTTGGACTACTAAAGATTTGAAACCAATAAAGGGTGAGTTAATGAGAAGTTTTTCATTTAGAGTGAACTGAGTTTAGTTTAAGGCAAAGGTCATCTAAATGTAAAAATTAGGAAATATCCATTATAAAGCCAATACCTATAGAAAATAATATAATCTAATAAGGTACCAATAAATCATGCATCCCCAATTTATTCATCTAATATTTGATTTATTTTCCATTTAACAGATGATGGGTTCAAAGGGTCTTGCTCATGCTACAGAGGTGGCCATCCTTAACGCTAATTACATGGCTAAAAGACTGGAAAACCACTACAAAATTCTTTTCAGGGGCTCTAAAGGTTTGCTTTATTGAATTTAGTTTATTTTTTTGATGTTAAATTAATCGAAATACCTCACATTTATTTTGCATTTGCAGGATTCATTGCTCATGAATTTATTCTGGATGTGCGGCCTTTCAAAAAGTCGGCAAACATTGAAGCAGTTGATGTAGCTAAAAGACTGCAAGATTATGGTAAGTGGAAAAACCTCTATGAAGTAAATGTTTGGCTTTAAATATGTTTGATTAATTTATTGATTCACCACCATCTTTTATGACAGGCTTTCATGCACCGACCATGTCATGGCCTGTGGCTGGTACTCTGATGATCGAACCCACCGAGTCTGAGGACAAGGCCGAGCTCGACCGCTTCTGTGACTCGCTGCTGGCCATCCGGCAGGAAATTGCAGACATCGAAGAGGGCCGGATGGACTCCAGGGTTAATCCTCTCAAGGTGAGCGTTTTAAAGCTTAACTAACTTTACTTGAACCCGGAACATTCCTTATCTGCAGCATCGGTGCAGCTTTAATCACATGTATAGTAATGCACACATGCTGGAAGTCTATGGAGCATAGAACTATTTGTATTCCTTGTCATATTTTATGCCCAGAAGAATTAATAGAAGCACTTTTATTAAAAACACAAGCTTCTCATTTCTGCATTTAAACCCTATAGACTTTCAGTAATTGCTTTTTGAGTTTATGCAGTAATCACATTGATTCTAGGACTGAACTTTTATTGAATCTGGATCTTTCTGTAGTTCCTCTAACTTGTCCTTTGATGTTTTCCAAAGATGGCTCCTCACTCACTGGCCTGTATTACCTCCACCACATGGGACAGACCTTACTCCAGAGAGTATGCTGCTTTCCCCATGGTGTGTGTCTTGCATCAATATAAAAATATATAAACCTTGCGTAAAGTAAATGTTTTTATTCACTCAACCCTGTTATTTCAGCCTTTCGTGAGACCTGAGACCAAGTTCTGGCCCACAATTTCAAGGATCGATGACATCTACGGAGACCAACATCTCGTCTGCACATGTCCACCCATGGACGTCTACGAGTCGCCATATGAAGAAAGGGCTTCGTCATGACCTCATTACTCAATGAAATGCTTCTTCATCCAAATGAACCATTCCCATCAAATATGATCATTTATTCTTCCCTGTGATTACGGTCTCTTCGTAATGTACATGGTGCTTCATATTTCCTTTTGCATACAATGCACAAATAGCTGGCCTCTACTCCTCTGTTACTCTACTAAAATGATCCAAATCTGATTCAGATACTGTAATTGGCCTTGTTGTTGGTTTTATATTTTTATTTACTGTATAAAAGTTTTTTTCTTTTTTTTTTTTGTCAGTTTGTGGGCATAACTTACTGGCAATGTTCTCAATGTTAACATTAATTTTATAGATGTAAGTTTTCTTATTATTTAAGAAATCGAGCCTGTTCGTAACAATTCAATAAATATTTTAAGAATATTTACTGGTTAACATGTTTCCATCAATGGTACTATTGGAGTTAAGTTATGTTTCACACTGATGGTCATTTCTCATTTTCCATAAGTTTCCAGTCACGATTCCTAAAAATAAAAGCAGTCCAAGGTTTCGGTTTGAAGCAAACTTTTTCCAGCAGTCCTCAGGTCTGTTGATGTCCACGGCGTAGATCTGTGGCACACAGAATAAATGATTGTCAAAGTAACCATTTATTTTATAAATTCATTATTTTCCATCAAATATTGATATGCAATTAATCTGGTGTGTAATCATTTAATTTTAATTAAAGGGGTGCTATTATACTTTTTTCAACTTTAGTCTGTAATGTTGCTGTTTGAGCATAAAAAAATCTGCAAAGTTAAAAAGATCAAAGTCCAATTCAAAAGGAGACCTTTTATTTAACAGAAATCACTTTTCAAAAACTCATGGTTGGAATAAAACTCATTTTCCGGGGTTTGTAATATCACAAAGATTGACGAATGGCACAAGACCTGGTTGAGCAGCACTAGAGAAGACAACGAGTGTTATCGCTATGTAGGAGACGCGCTAGTGTTCCCAACACAGACGAGCTTAGAGTGGTTACAAACATCCACTCAAATTGATTTGGTTTTGACCATAGACTGTATAAAAACAGCGGCAATCCATCTGTCACACTGGTGGTCATGCCTTTAATCATGTACAACTTTAAGGCTTAATATAATTTAAAGTTTAAAAAAATAATAATCCCCCTCAAAGTAGTCATAATGTGTAAAATTAGCACATTTCCCGACCAGGTGCCGAGTGCTGTCAATCATAACACACACTGGCCCAGCCAACCAATCAGAGCACATCTTGTATTCCAGAAGGCAGGCCTTCATTTGATACAGGGACTGTTTGAGCCATTCATGCCAGACTGGGGAGAGAGGTATCGTAATAATGTAGAATATGTTAAAAAATAATGTGTATGAGAGCCTGTTCTAGTATACCCCCAAAAACAAAATCAAGACTTAGTAAAATAGCATAATAAAACCCTTTAAACCCACTGATAAGCCAACGTTTTTTCTTCAAAAAGCTTAATTTGTTTTCTTGTAACCCAAGGCAGGCTACAACTATCAAGTACAGTTTATCTTGCTCACCTGATGTGCTAGATGAATGGCCACTGCAGACACTGCACAATAGTAGGGCAAAGTCTGGTCAGCATTAGCTCCTGCTAGAACCAGCCCTGACAGCATCGCCCCAGTGAAGCCACTCAGCCACAGTTTGGTGTTCTCCTGAAACCTCAGAGCTGTGGACTTCACACCCACTTTTAAATCATCATCTTTGTCCTACTTGAGAAGAAAAAAATGGATCACCAAATATACACTATGCAAACAATAATGTTTGGTTTGATATTAACTAATCAGATACTGTACCTGATGGGCATAGATTGTGTCATAAATCAATGTCCACATGACACCAGATACATAGAGAGGTAAACACACCGACCAATCACATGATCCCTTCACAGCAGACCAACCCAGAAGAGCACCCCAATTAAAAGTGAGACCTACAGAGAGAAAAATTAACAGAAACACTTTCAACATTGTTTTGGAAGGGTTTGAGAAATTGGTATAGAAATATTTAGTACATTAATAGTAACACACCTAAAACAAACTGTGGCCAGTATGTGATTCTCTTCATGAGAGGGTATGTGACCACCAGCGACAAAGAAGCGGCTCCAAGAGCAATGCTAGAGGAACACAGTTTATCAGTTAGAAAAATTAAAGACGGCATGAAACGGAAATTGCAATCGTCTCTTAATCTTTATCTAAAGACTTGAGATATACTAAAGACTAAAGATATAGCAACAAAATAAACATTAAAGTGCCCCTATTATGCAATTTTCAATATGGCCTTTCATGCAGTGTGTAGCTGTAGGTGAATGATCTGCAAAGTTGTTAAACCCAAAGTGCACAATAAAGTTATCCAAAAAGAAAGAATCGAGTCAGAAAAGACTAAACGAGTCTGCATATTGCATAATACCCGCCTATATTCTTTGTTGGCTGTCTGCAAACAATTTGACCCTGCCCTCAAACACGTAATTTTACTGACAATTGCTTCTCTAATTTTGGGGAGTTTAACACTGGAACCATTTATTTGGACCAGCTGGCTCCACTCCAATCACAACAGACTGGGACTTCTGACCAATCTTAGCAGATCAGGCTCACGTAAAGGAGGGATTTAGAGAGAACTGCTTCGAATGAATCGTTGGAAAATGAGGTGATGCATTTTCGATAAAACGAAAGGGTTGTTTGAACTTGCATGCATGTAAACCTGTTGTAGGAGATTCCAAAAGCAATATTAGGAACTTTAAAAATAGCAAAATAGGTGCACTTTAATATAATATCAACCTGAAAGTTCAAATACTACTCCAGTCCCAAATATTTGCAAAATACTGTTAACACTTTAGTTTAGGGACCAATTCTCACTACAAAGTAGCTGCTTATTACATACATATTACTATCATATTGGCTGTTTATTAGTATATATAAAGCACATATTAATGCCTTAGTCTGCGTGACCATATTTTAGATCTTATACCTTATTCCTAAACTTAATGTTTACCTTACTCAAATTAAGAGTTTTTGAGGTATCAGTTGTAAATAATAAGTTAACTGTAAGAATTGGTCCTTAAACTTATGCGTGACCAACATATTGTGTGAAAATACTGTAAAATAGAAAGCACCTGTAGTAATTGAGGCAGAGCAGAACCCCCAGTGCTAAACTCAGCTGGCCTCCAAGGAAAACCAGGGCCTGAAACTGTGTGATCTCCCCTGATGCAATGGGCCGAGTGGCTGTCCTTGACACCTATCACAAATATGCCATATCCCAACATCAGATTCCAGCAGCCAAGAACATATCCATCCCAAGTGCCTTTTTTTGTCCTGAACCTTGCTAACCGTCTAACTGTACACTTTCATTCGACCCACTTTTTAAAGATTCAGCCGGATTAAAGTGATAAAAAAAAGCACAAGTTGACTTTCTGGGAGGACTAAGAGAATAACATGATGAGGAAACAATCCATCTTCTTCTACATATGTACTCTTACCTTCACGTCAAAGTCTTTGTCCCACATGTCATTGATTGTGCATCCTGCTCCTCTCATAAGTAAAGCTCCCACACCGAAGAGCGCAAGCATGCGCAGATCAGGAAGGCATCCTGGGTCGGCCGCCAACCCAATACTCCACGTACAAGGAAGATAAAGCAGCCACGTTCCTACAAGAACACATTGAAATGTCACAGAAACAAACAACTACTTGTAATTTGGATAACAACACATTACATCTATGTTTCACATGAGCTCACCTATGGGTTTGTCCAGCCTCATCAATCTGAGGTACGGCTGAACAGAAGCTGGGGCTGAGTTCACAATCCCAGCAGGAGTGAGGCTGAAAAACCTTCTGCCACAGCTGTGACCTGCCAGTGAAGGAGGCCATATTCTCTGCCTGTGGTCATCAGTTTTGTTAAAGCCAGATCCAGGCTGACAGAAGGCTCTGGCGATGTTTCCATGCTGTCTTCTAAAACCTGAAAGACGGGCAGCGCAGATCTGTGGTAGACTCCTCTTCAATGCATGCGGCTCAAGCAGTGCCAGTAGTCTGGTGCACGACATCATCTTGTCTGCTGAGCTGTCATGACCAGCTGTCAGTAAGAGATGTCACGCTTCATTGTGTACTTGCATTCAAGTGCAAATCAGGGAACAGTGAACCTGACAACACTGACAGCAGGGAACAGATTACTGACGAGTGATGAAAATGCCAACTTGAGTGAATCTTGTGCCAGTATCCTGTACGTGTAGTGAAACTAAACACAAATTTAAGATATCAAATATTATGCTGCATCTGTTAAACTGAACACTTGCTATGTGTCAGTGTAGTCAACACTTGCTTTGACCATTGAAACGCTCCTGATTGACTAACGGTGTTACAAGCAGCAACAAGCCTCGCCAATATGTAATATACGAATAAAAATGAAAGACCAGTAGTGTCGATTACCTGAAATATTGAATTTCAGTGACAGCTGAACAATTTTGAAGTCCTCTTGTCCTTCACGTTGTGTGCGCCGTCGTCGTGTTCCCCCTGAAGCGTTTGTTCTTCTGTATGGTTCCGCCTGTGACTGTGAAACGTTTGCTGGTTTGAATCCTCATTTATTCTACTGTACATGCCGTCTTTCGTGTTATTCTGTATTTGTGAGCACATATTTAAGATGACGTGTACAGGAATATATACAGATGCTATTATAAAATAATGAACACAAAGAAAAAAATAATTTGTGTGCTTTTAATGTTGGGTGGGCTTTGTTTTATACTATTTTATTCAATAAGTGATAAGTATTAGGTTTAAGTAAAATTAGGTTTGGTTTAAATAAAATGACAATTCTTTCCCATAAATGTAACACTCAATTTATATTAATTATTTTCCTGGCGGTCACTATATTCCCTGAACATCACAGGCAAAATAAAAGAAAAGAAGAAGAAAAATGTTGATTTTAGTCGGTTTTGATGTTTTCACAAAAATGAGTTCACTAAGCCCTCGTCTAGCGATCTCAGTGCTCCAATAATAATAATAATAATAATTTAAGATGTTTAATTACCTTTATTTGTACGTTTTTTGAGAGGAGTAACGTTAGCCTACCTTTCCACATAAAGGCACTTCGGCCCGCGATCCCGATAACTATACACAGACTTGTGCAGTATTTAAGTGTTCACACAAATATAATCTGTTATGTCTTAACTGAACGTCCGGTGAGCTGTTGGGGCATTATATCATTATCATTATATTAGATCCATGGATTAAAGTAGGCCGTTCTGTCGCATTAATGATAGATACACACAATTTGCTTATAACATTATAAATTAACTCCATCGTGTGGTCATGGAAACCACTACAATGTGGATTATCAAACCAGTGATGTTAAAATGTAAAATTAACAAATAAATTCACATATTAGGCTGTTTGTTTTTGTATGTGCATGTTCTATGATTATCTGTTCTGACAGATGAGGAATTTGTAACTTTGTCTACACATGTTCCAGAAATCAGCTCATTGCTCCACAAGTCACTATGGTCGTCGCTGAAGTGTGGCAAGCCATTTTAGCTTAAAATATTCCTTTAAAATATTATTTAGCTCTCTTAAACTATATTACTAGTAAGAATTACAATTACAGAGCTCTTTAATGCAATTTGTACTTGTACCAATTTGTACTTGTCACCACGCGACTCTCCCGGACAATCAAAAATGGGCAAAAAGGCGGGAGCTAGTTGCTGAAGCCACACCCACCTAGCACAATGGCAGTGTCAGCAGCGGCAATCCACCTGTCACTCAAGTGGCTACGCCCTTAATTATGCAGAACTTTAAGTCTTAATATAATTTAAACGGATTAGTTATAAAAATTCACCCCCCTAACAGTTGTCATGAAGGGCAAAATTAGCTATGTAGACCAAAATCATTTTTTTGCACCAGGCTGTAAACATGTTTTTTCCTGCTGTAAAGTTGGGCATTTTAACATTGGGAGTCTATGGAACTGACTCCCTTTAGCAGCCAGTCTCAAGCGGCCAGTTAATGAATTGCAGTTTTAGTCACTTCCTTATTGGCCCCAAGAGAGAGAGAGCGGGAGGTTGGCGCTCGGTTTTTACTAGTAAGAATTCCAATTAGAGAGCTATCTAATTCAGTTTTTAATAGTAACAATTATATTTAGAGCACTCTCAAATTATGTAATGGAATTAAATAGCTCTCTAATTCTAATTCTTACTAGTAAAAGTTAAATAACAGTTGAGCTCCGTAATTAAACATACCTTTAATGTGATATTTTATAGTAAAATTTAATTATAGAGCTCTATAATTGCATTTTTACCAGTAAGAATAAAATTAGAGAGCTCTCTAATTTAAATTGTTACTAGTAAGGATTCAGTTGTAGGGCTCTCTAATTTAATTGTTACTTGTAAAAATGCAACAACGACTAGTAACGCTGGGAAGATTTTAAGCTAAAATGGCTTGCCATACTGGTGAAATGAGACACCTCTTCCTGGTGTGTGTTCATGATGGGGAGTGTGTGGGGAAGTAGCAGCATCTTCTGGGAACTTTGCGCACTCCGAGCTCAAGGTAGGAAATCAAGTGAACTGTTCAGTCGAGTCTAATCGAAGAAAATATTCGACTTAAATGAGGCACAGACGGGCAAGTGTCATAGAATTTATTACAGTTGATTTGAGAGTTGCGTGATGTCCCAATGACTCTAAGCAGACTAGATTCATGTTACTGTATGGGCAGTGTCGTTTACATGACCATCTGCCCTGTGCATGATTGTTAAGTTTTGGTGTTTAAGTATGTTAAAGCTATAGTTTAGTTCTTTAGTGTCAGTCATTGACTAATTAAGAATAAACTTAATTATTTATCAATACGTTTTGGTAACACTTTGGTTTACACGTTACATGAAGGCTGCTTAGAGTAATTAGGAGCAACTAACCATAAACCAAACTTTAACTCGAAGTAGGCTACATGTTGTTAATTAAGATTGACCAGTACTTTTTGTGTAATTGTACTGTAACATGAAAACCTTAAAGCAAAACCTAGATTTTTAATTTATATATAAAAAAAAATGTAAATGTGGTAAACATTGTACTTTATGACTCCTAAATCTATAATATATACATGACTGTAAAGAATACCATGGTGCAAATACACATGTTAAACCATGTGTATGTACCATGTTAAAGAAAACGTTACCATACCAGTGCAATTTTTGGTACTTTTGAAATTGAGTTAGGACAAATGTTATACTTTTGTTCACTGTGCTGATTTGTTTTTGTTCAGTGATTCAGTTCAGTGACCACAGGAGATGCTTTAAGAGTTCTCAGCTATCAAGAAAACCTTTGGGAGACTGGAGTGGAGAAATGGCTGGTGACGAAACTACATCTGAGGACGTGCGCTCCTCCAGAGTCATCAAGGTGGTTTTCTTGGCACTGCTGCTTGACTTGCTGGGCTTCACGTTAATACTTCCTCTGCTCCCCTCAATCTTGGACCACTACAGTCAAACTGGGGTGAGATCATATTTTTATGGTTATAATTTGGATATGTTGTTGGTATAAAAACTCAAAATATGTTTAACTGGTTTGTTTAGTTTGCTGTTGTATCTGGCCTAGATTAGTCATGCATGCATCTAATTGTTGTTACCTTATAGAAAGGAACGTTTCCTGTACAAAAGGCAGCAGTGACTGGAAGTAATCACATACTGAATGAATATATGCTTTGTTCAAGATATGTGTCTGTGGAAAGCCTTCAAGCTCTGAGCTGTTCTTTCTCATTAAATGAAGCTGACAATGGCTTCATTCACTTTTTCATCTAGTGCACACTCATTGAACTATTCCAATTACTGTTATACTTGGCAGTGTGTAACATTTCTTTACTCCGTTAACATTTTTCTCCACTGGATAGCAGCTGTAGAATGGAAACATAATAACGTGCACTAAAAAAATGGGGTTCTTACACAGCATTTTGGCTTGTTTTCCCGGTTTAATATCTAAAAAAAAATTTAACATCAAACTACATTTTCTTTATAAGAGATAATGCAAAAGAAAAATTGTCATTGGATTAAGAAAAATAAACTTAATTAAATATAATTTTTTACCCCACTTTCTTGTCCTATATTAAGCATAAATTGACTTAGTTCTGATATATTTTTATGTATAAGACATAATGTCTTATATATTTTATATATTTATAATGGAAAGCAACAGGAATACTACAATTTTTTTTTATGTGTGTTTGTGTATGTATAAAAATAGCTTTCACTTCTGATTTTGATGTTGCATCTTACAGGACGGTGTGTATCAGTCGTTACGGAGCGTAGTGGACTGGTTCAGAGGGGCGGTTGGAGTTCCTATGGAAACTAAATATAACAGTGTTCTTTTTGGAGGTAACTTCGTTACTCTGACTGAAGTTCGGGGTTTCTTCAAATGCAGCACATAATTCAAACTGACCTTTGTATTGAAGACAGGTTTATTGATTGTCTTCGTCTCTGGTGTCTTAGGTCTGATAGGCTCTCTCTACTCTCTGCTACAATTTCTGTCGTCACCCATTACTGGGGCTCTTTCAGATGTTTATGGAAGAAAACCACTGCTGCTGTTAACAACCGTAAGTGTAGACCACACTGACAAAACTAGATCATTGTGGGGCAGGGACTCCCAAACCGTTTTGTCAGTCAAACCACTTTGACCTAAAGTAAATACCCTCTGAGATTTTAAGTTAATATTTCAGTACATGGTTTTCTTTTTGGTAAAAATCACATGGCATGATTTATTCATTTGTATGATTTTATTAATTATTAGCTTTTCTAGGGGTACTAAATAAGGTATTTAGTAACAGAAAATTTAATTAAAACATTTCCTTTAATGTGTTTCTATGCCTTTTCTTATGGAAACTTGTTTCTGCCATGGAATAAAAAATTATAAAAAATAAAAACATTTAATTGTGACATTTTATCTCGTAATTCTGACTTTTTTCTTTCAATTTTCAAGATATAAACTCAGATTTGTTAGAAACGAAGTCGAATTAGCAGATTAAAAAGTTGCAATTCCCTTTTTTGTTTAATTTTTTTTAATTTCATGGCAGAATCTGGATTTCATATTTTCTAGACCTAGTAGATCTGAGTACTATTTTCCTTGTTTTCCAGGTAGGTCTTGTGGGATCCTACGTTCTGTGGGCTTTTTCTCACAGTTTTACAATTTTTCTGCTGTCTCGAGTGGTTGGAGGAATTTGTAAGGGTAATGTCAGCCTGTGCACTGCTATTGTGGCAGACCTGCCTTGCCCTAAAGCAAGAAACAAGGGAATGGTGAGTTAGGGTCATCATTATCTGAAATGAATGTTTTACATTTGAGCTTTTATCTTTGGAGTCATTTGAAGATTGACTGGGTTTGTTCTCTTCTGTTGTCAGGCAATGATTGGTGTTGCTTTCTCCTTGGGGTTCACACTGGGTCCATTAATGGGAGCATACTTTGCTCTGAGGCTCAAAGATGCTGAGGTGTTTTATCAAGGCCCCGCCTGGCTGGCTGTCCTTTTTTCTTTAGCAGACCTGCTTTTTATATTCTTCATGCTGCCAGAGACATTACAAAAGGACAGCAAGGTGACCGTATGCAACAACCAGAAGCTAACTTTTAATAATAAGTGATTAAAATAATGCTGCTCAGTTATGTTGTAATAATGTACTGTAAGTATGTAATTGTATGTAATCAAATGTGCATAGAAATTTAAGTGACATTTAAAGCTAGCATGAAATGAATTAATAGGATAGAGAAAACAAGATTTGTTGCTAGTTTCGATACTTTGTGACTTTTAATGTAATCACTTCCTGAACGGACTTCAACTTAGTTTTAATTGTCAATAGAATTGTCTTTAATTACAAACGTAATGAATGTTTTTCACGATTTAGGGTGCATCACAGTCTTCAGGTATTCAACACTCTGGAGATCTTCTTCACCCTGTTGCACTTTTCAATTTCACGGCCCTCACAAGAACAAAGAATCCACCATCTGAGCAAAGTAAGGCCATAAACTTTCAGTCAACGCAAATGTCTTAAATTTGACCAGGATGAATATCTGTCACAGCAATTGATCGTGATGATTATTTTACTTTTTTTTTCCACAATAGAAATGCTAAATCTCAAGGCGCTTGGATTGGTTTACTTCACATATCTGTTTCTCTTCTCTGGGTTGGAATTCACCTTGAGTTTTCTGACACATCAGCGCTTCCAGTTTTCCAGGTAAGGCCTGAATCTATAGCTAACACAACAACTTCCAACAGCCTTTAAAAAAAACAGCTACAATAGGCTTTGGTTACTGCTTCTACACATCAGTTGCCTGCACAACAGCATTCAGTTTGTAACATTATAAAGCACACCATTGTCTCCAACTGCTAAACTGTCTGTGGCAAATCGAGCTAATTGATTTCAAGTTCAAACAGAGGCAAACTTAAGCCATGAGATGTGACTCATGAAAATGTGACATCTTTTGAGTTTATTTGCATGAGGAACAAGGAAGTTTTGGAAAATTTATTATAAATCATAAACAACTAAAGAGGACAAAGGTTGAAGTAAAGTGTAGCTGCCACTGATGATATATGATTTCAATTGACCAATTCACTCTTGTACACATGTCTTTTGCTTAATCAGAACCGTGAGATACTGGGATCATTGTGTGTGTGTGTGTGTGTGTGTGTGTGTGTGTGTGTGTGTGTGTGTGTGTGTGTGTGTGTGTGTGTGTGTGTGTGTGTGTCATGGAGCAGCTGAATCCTGTGGTCTTGCCTGAGATTTTTTTAATAAAACTATGTCTTCTTCTTTCATAGCATGGAGCAGGGGAAGATGTTCTTTTTCATCGGCATTACCATGGCAGTGATCCAGGGCGGATATGCCCGCAGGATCAAACCAGGTCATCAGATCCAGACTGTTAGCGTGGTAAACTCTTTCATGCATTACTGAAATTTTCTTGCAATTTTCTTGGAACTCTGAATATGATTTAATGATTAACTACTGAAAGGCCTGCACATTGTGACTACATATTTGCTTTCATATATGTGTATTTCAGGCAATTATATCACTTATACCAGCATTCTTGCTCATTGGAATAGCATGGAATTTGACACTGCTTTATTCTGGATTATTTTTGTACTCTTTTGGTAAGCAAGTATGCATCTGTCAGTATACAAATGCATTATTATTATCATATAAAAATTTACTTATTTTATGTGTTAGTATTTGAATTTGTAATTTTTTTCCAGCTGCTGCTATTGTTGTTCCATGTCTTTCAACACAAGTGTCTGGACACGGTGGGATTTATTTAACATTTTTCCTGTGTCTAGTTTTGTCTGAGATCTATTTTAATGGGTTAAGTAAACCTTTTTCTAAAAAAAAAAAAAAAAAAAAAAAAACATTATTTAAAAGGATAGTTCATAAAAAAATGAAAATTGACTTGCTTTCTACTATGGTACACAAAAGAGGACATTTTTAAGAACTGTGATTTGTGATAATCAGTTTTGATTATTACAATTTTTTTTTAAATAATAATAAAAAATGGATAGATAGATAGATAGATAAATAAATAAATATATATGCCAGAAGTTTTATTGTTAAGTGAACTGTCCCTTTAATAGTGATGGTAACATCTCTCACACCTCTTTTAGTTTGAATGTGTGTTGTGTTATTGATGTCATTGTTTGTTTTTTAGGCTCAGCTAGTCAGAAGGGGACAGTAATGGGAATCCTTCGGAGTCTTGGAGCTTTAGCTCGAGCACTGGGCCCTACTGTGGCTTCTTCAGGTAAAAAAAGAAAAGGAAAAAAGATTAAATTATATGTAATATTAGAAAGCTTAAATAATTATTTGCATTTATGTTAACAACCCTAACAGTAATCTGCAATTGTATGGAAATCATTTAAATGAGTCTGTACCTTTTTTTATTGTAGTTTCCAGCAAATCTTAACATTATTTAATTTTTTTTTTTCAGTGTACTGGTTGGCTGGAGCAGAATTATGTTTTATAATCAGTTCAACATTCTTCATAGTGCCTCTGATTTTACTGAGCCGGATGAGGAGACAGAAGGAGGAATGAGATTTAGAGTTTAGGATTCACTCTTGTGTCATATGAGGTCAGACCTCATTTTCCTTATTGAAAGCATTAAAGTCCACTCAAGAAAGTTCCTCTGAAAGTGTTTACAGTGAAAAACAATAAAAAGTACTTGTGCTTATGGAAATTTGTTTACTTAAATGAAAAAAAAAAGACTGTAAATAGTAAGACATATGTCACACGTTTTTTTTGTGTGTTTTTTTTACAACACTTAATTAACTCAACATATATGCATTTGTTTATGCCTCTGTGTCAGTGGTACTGTTTTATAAAAATGACATTACATGTTTGGCATATGCACTGGTATATTTTTGTGTGTATCTATATATAAAAATATGTGGATACTGAACATATCTTTTCAATCAAATTACTAAAAAAGATGAATAAATAATGGTGATTAATGTCTACTGGAATGTTTTATTTATCTTTCAGTTTATATTAACTTGCATGATTTTAATATGTTTATTTTTTACATTTATTAATTCCAATTCAACATACAAGTATAAATAAAAACACAACAATTCCTACATTTAACTGCCAAGCCAAAGTACAGTGGGAAGCAATTATATTAGTTTTTATTAAGAGAAAAAAGTAAGATTATTAGGAATTAACCTAATAGGGGAGAACAGGGTATAAACGAAAACACATTAAGAGTGAATGTGGGGAAACAATGGTGTCAAAACAATTTTCATTAAGATAATTTCACTCTTACATAGAAGCAACAAATAACATTGTATTATACATGAAATATTGAAATGGAAAGGCTGAAATAATATTTTATTGTAAAACCCACTTTTATTCACAATTTCCAATATATTTATTTTCTGCAGATGTTTTGATCGTCTTCTTAGTAACAGACAATAAAACTCTAAATACAAATCAAATTCTTGCTTAAACACATGAAACTATTGTTCACATTTCATATATTTACATTTATGAATGTACAAAATTAGGTACATGCATGAAGTTATATTGTCCATATTTCTGTTAAGAATAAAAAAAAGAAAAGAAAACAAAAATCTAAAAATAAAAAATGAACAAAATAGTTTTTTTTCCGTGCAACTTTAAATAATGTAAAGTATAATCAACTACATTTTAAATCATATTGGATGAAAATCACACACTGCATTCCTAATGACTGTCTCTCAAACCACCTTCAAAATAAAAGTCCCTCGCACTGACTGCTCTCGTTGTAAACTTTGAGCTCAATCTTTAATTATTTGGCCTAAGTTACCAGTTTTATATCGGAACCGGATGTAAACGGTATGCGTCTTCTTAAAATGGAGTTTGTTAAAGACCGGAAGGTATGAAATATTTTACTGTTTGCTGAATTTCTATATAGTTCATCATCATGACTGTGCATACACTAGCTACACGAGCTATCTAGAAATCCCATCTGACACAGAAGAGCTCCTGAAAGCTGTCGACAGCTAAACATGCGACACAGTGGCCCTCTGTCATCTTATTTCGCATGTAAGCTTGAATCTCATGTGTCTAAGTTTGAATTAAAGAAGTTTGCTTGATGTTGTAGTAGCTGGCTGCTGCTAACCGTTTCTATCCAGTATCATCTATTTTAAGACACCAGTCCTGCACAAAACCTTATATACATTTACTTATGATCCCTAAAAAATAATAAACGTCTGTGTATAGACAATATTAAACCGTGTTTTAACCGACTGGCCCTGAAAGTGACTTTGGTTGAGTGGATTATGACATAAGAGTGATCATGACTAGTTTAATTTGTTTGCTGCGTCATGATTTGTCATTCAGCATCGTTTGTTTAAACGCAGATTTGTGCACTCCATACAGTGATTGTTTTTTTGTTTTTTTTTTCAAAGTGTTTATTTGATTTATTCATCTTGATTTCAGCTCATGCATGTTGTTATGTCACCGGTCTGATCTTTGAACCTGTCTCTGAGCTCACAGATAATGAAGGCTGGGGTTTTGGAGCCTCTGAATTTGTTTGATTCATAGCCTTCCACAGCAACACAAAATGGAGGACCATTTGAAAAGGTAAAAATAACTGACTGTGTGGAATTTGATTTTATTAACCAGTCAGAGCAGGCAGGCATTGAGAAATTATTCATTAATTTATATAGATTTGTGATCAGTGGCCCCAAGAAGTGTTGGGATACTAAAAATGCATGAATGTTTTTATATATAATTATATATCAAACTATCTAACCAAGTGCTTTCTGCAGATGTGATCGAATGACATTTTTTTCAGACCTAACTACACTTTCCCTTGGAGACCCATACATGTCAAGCAAGGGGGAAGTAACAAGATATAGTGACCATAACTTATTAATTTGTTCCCTTGTCCTGGTAAAATCATGGACATGATTTAAATAAACAAAAGGGGGGGGGGGGGGTATAATTATTAGTATGGCCATGAATTAATAAGTTGTGGGAACAAATTCATAATTTTTGACTATGGTATGGCTCCGTGTTTTCTTGAGCAATTTTTTAAAGTAACATTAAACCAGCTCATCAAGTTCAAACAGGTGTCCAATCAAAGTAATCACAGGTGTAGTTCATCAAATCTGAGGGATAGTTCACGGCAAAAAGAAAATGGTCATTTTTTACTCACCTATGTCATTCCAAACCAATAAGACTTTGGTCAACAATTTTTTTATGAAAAATTAGAGGTTTCTGTCCCTCTGTTAAAAGTCTGGCAACCAAAACTTAGATCGAAAAAGGCCATAGAGGCACCATAAAAAAGTATCTAAATGAGTTGAGAGGTTTAGTCCAAGTTCTTTGTGCACTTCCATGTTTACCAAATGTGTGCTTCATGTATGTTGATCATTGTTTAGATGTCAATTTAAAAAAGCCTAAATTAAACCTATTCATCATGTAAAGTGATCATATCTCTTTACAAGAGTTATTTTACTGTAAGCCAGTCGAGGGACAGAAACATCTCAGGTTTCCTTCCAAATAGCCTAACTTGTGTTTCTGTTTACCAAAGTCATATCGGTTTGGAAACAACATGAGGATGAGTAAATGATGACACAATTTTCACCTTTGGGTGAACTTAATGACTGATTATTTTCCACTAGCATTTGACAGCAAGAAAGCGTAACAATACATGTATTAATTTTGAACAGTATATCAGTTCCTTTTAATTGTCCAAATGCTTTTTCAGGCCACTGTACATTGCATTGCATTGGAGAACTAAAGAAATCGGTACTCGTCTCGTTTTGACTCGTCGTATGATTTTCAGTTTTTAACTTTAGACTTTACTGTACTCAGAGCTCCATATAAAAACAAAACGTGCCTGTCTTCACCCGAGGACTGGTTCAAGAGGAGGCAGAGATCAGACGATGATCAGTATGCCACGGCACCAAGGACAAACATCTACAAGAGCAGCACTGATCTCAAAACCCGCAGTGGACTAAATAATGATTCAAACAAGCAAACTGGAAAGGTCTGATCCTAGTATGGCTATTTGGATTATTTAAATCTTTATTACTGTTGCATTTTTGAAAGCCTTTTGCAATCTTTTAGTTATTGAAGGACAGCAGAGCTGAACCTTCCTCTCAGGACAAAAGGATCAGTAGGAGATCAAAAGACAGAGGTGTTTATTCCTTTTAAGAAGACTTTTAATAGTAATTTCCGGGTTAAATTGTAATTGGTTGATTTGGTTCTGCTTCTAGGTGAGAGAGGCATCAAACCTTCCCCAAACCCTGCAGAAAGAGACAAATCAGCCATTACATGTTTTAGCACATTTGAAATGAAACTTGCCGATTTCCCTGAATTGGGTGATATCACACCCAGCAACCCGACAGCAGCTTCCCTGCACCAGGAACCATCTGTTTGTGCTGCTGCAGTCGTGCCAGCAGAGTGTCAGAGATCACCAGCACCCATTTGTAAGGTAACGTTCATGCCTGGTGATTTGAGCCAGAGAACACAATGTTCTGTTAAAGCACAAACTGTTTCCTTAATGAATCTCGGCAACGTTTGGTTTTTATTCTTATTAGAATGCACCAAAACGAAGAACCAAGTCGACACAGCAAGTCCCGTCCAGTGGAAAGTGTGACATGTCATCAGCTGTCACAGCAGGTCAAGATGTGCAAACATGCTTCAGAAATCAAAATAGACCAGATTTTCTTTCTTAATACATTTCTATCTTTGTCTTATGGTAGGTTCAAGTCCTCGTGTTTATGAGTTGGGAAGTTGTAATTATGATATCAGGTGCTTTAGTCATTTTGCTCAAAGAAAGATGTTGAAGCATCTTTTCTTAAAAAAAAAAAAAAAAAAAGACAAATAAAATGTTTTAGGGCTTAACAATTATTTTGTTGTTTTTTTCTTATGGAATATTCAGTTTCACTGGGAAATGCATCATATTACAGAAGTGGATTGTGAATCTTTTTAAATTAGGTTTTTAAGTTAAAAATCAATACTGAATGAATTAAATGCATCGAATTGTTTAAACCTCAATTTGATTTAGATTGGGACAGTGCAGAATTCAATCCCACCGGATCTTCTGCTCAGTCCTGGGCAAACATCGCTTCTCAGCCTCCCAGAGTCATCCAGAAAAGCCCCAAAGCCAACAGATTGCCAGAGGTAAACTGCTGCCCCCGTGACAAGCATTTATACAAAGTAGACAAGTAAAAACCTCTTTTTTTTTTTTTTAAACTGTGTCCAGGATGATTTAACTACACAGCCTGTTGAGCAGACAGAGAAGAAGAAGAGGAAGAAAAAGAAGAAATCCAAAACCTCATCTGAGAACGCAGAGGAGATACTCGAGGAACATCTGATACAGCAGGAACCTCCGAAGTTTGAGGTACAATCTGTGCAATTTGATTTTAGGAGTTTTTAAATTGTTTGTTTGTTGTAAATACATTTCCGCATAAATCAGTTATTGTAAACTAAAGCTATTTTAAAGGCTAATTTACTGTTTTGCACTTATTCTTTTTATAATTGTTCATTTTTTTTCTAATTCTATTATATTCAGTAGTCACCTGACATTAATAGAAGTGTAATGTTGTGTGTTGTATTTATTTTGTAGGATGAAGAGGAGTTTCCAGACCTGTCACATGCATCTGTGAGTTTATTATTTAGGCCTGAGCACCATACCAGCAGTTCACAGAAAATATTTGAATATCAAAGACCGAAATATGCACCTGTTACTTTTACCATCTTTAATTATATGGATTCAGGAACTCAAAGGACATTTAGCAGCACAAAAAGAGGGATCGTCTCTACGTAAAGCCACTACACCCACTTCTGCCTCCAGTGACACTAAGAAGACACAGGTTGGTATATTTCCCGTGTGATGTTCAGACTCCACCAAATCTATGTAAAATGAATGACTAAATATTTTGTCTAAGAAATGAGACGGCCACACATTTTAATTGCTTGTAATCCCATCTTATCTCAGCAGACTAGTCAGAAGAAGTCAAAAGTTCCTGTAAAGCTTGACCTTGGAAACATGCTGACCGTTCTTGAGCAGAAACAACAGTCTCAAAAATCCAGACAAGACCAGCGACCACTAACACTTTCAGGTATTTGGCTGAAATATGGAAAGATCTTTTTAGGAAACTATGATGGTACTCACTGTGTGTAATAAAACCATTAACATTGCTGGTGTGTTAGTCGGAGGAGCTCTGCCTGCAGTCCACAAAGAACCTTCAGTTCAGAAAAAGCCATGGCAGCAAGAGAAGACCCCGCACAACCCGCTGGACTCCACCTGTCCATTAGTGAAGAAGGGAAAACAGCGAGAAGTTCCCAAGGCTAAAAAACCAACACCACTCAAAAGAGTGAGTCCAGTGTCCACTTAAAGTTGTGGTGTGTGAATGTTGTGTCCTCAAACACAACTGGAGTGGCATTTATATCTAATGCAGAAATTACACTTACCTTTGAAACCTTTTATTCTTGTGAATTTGGGATCTGTTTTTGATCAGCATTCTAAAAGATGTTTTGCGATTTGAACAATTGAGGTCATTCTTCGGGAGAGAGAGGAAAGGAAACAGAACCGCCTGCTGGAGGAGAGAGACCCGGCCCGGGTGGCCACTGAGGCTGGTGAAAACGAAACTACTAATAGTGAGAATCCTTCTGAAACCAGCCTCGCTGACCATGACCAACATCTTCACACAAGTATGAAACACTGTGATATATTAACATGTCGTTGTTGGCAATTGCTGTGGTTGATCAGAATATTAAATATCTTAGTGTTGTCTATCTTGGTAGCAGACATGGATGAGGAAGTTGGACTCATTGAGACTGAGGAGTCAGAGAGTGGCCAGCCTGGTTCACCATCTCATCACGAGTTGGATGACGTCGTGCCAGAAAACACAACGCTAAAATCCTGGAATCCCAATTCCAATCCCAATCTTCCCAAAATCCACAGCAGGAAGTTCAGAGAGTAGGAAAATCTTTTTTTTATTTTTTATACATGCATATTGTTCCCAAACAGGCTTGAATTTGAGCAACTGAAAATGTTGTCTTTAATCACTTTACCCCCATGCCGTTCCAAACCTGTAAAAACTTAGTTCGTCTTTGGAACACAAATGAAGATATTTTTGATTCATTTTGACAGCTCTCTGACCTTCCCATAGACTGCAATGTAATTAACACGATCAACATCCAGAAACATAGAAATGAGATTGGTAAAATAGTCCATTTGACATCAGCTGTTTAACCGTAATTGTATGAAGCTACGAGAACAGTTTTTATACGCAAAGAAAACAAAAATGAAAGACTTTATTAAACCATTCGTCTCCTCTGTGGCACTATAGCACCGTTTTGGAAAATATCCACTGAACGTAGTGTGTCATCTGCGCCACACGGATCTCGTTTTCTATGTTTATTTTCGCTTTGATTTGAACAAAAACAATGTATCTGCGTGGCGCAGCTGACACACAACAGCATACACTGTTTACGTTCAGTGATACTCTCCACTACTACAGTGCCGCGGAGGAGACGAATTGTTGAATAAAGTCATTATTTATGTTTCCTTTGCGTATAAAAAGTATTCTCGTAGCTTCGTAAAATTACGGTTGAACCCCTGATGTCACATGGACTATTTTACAGATCTCATTGCTACATTTCTGGACGTTGATCATGTTAATTACATTGCAGTCTATTGGAGGGTCAGAGAGCTGTCACATTGAATCAAAAATGTCTTTCTTTTATGTTCCGAAGACGAACTAAGTTTTTATGGGTTTGGATGGAACCACATGGGGGTAAGTGATTAAAGAAACAATTTCATTTTAGGAAGTGGTAACCCTTAAATACCTAATTTTCAAGTGACAGAAAGTAAATTTGAGAAGCAATAACATTAATTTATTAATATATAATAATAATAATAATATATATTATTAGTTTTTTTATATTTATAGACAATGTATTTCTTTGTGCTAATTTTACAGCTACTGCAACCAGGTGCTTAGAAAAGATGTAGATGAATGTGTGAGCAGCTTACTGAAGGAGCTGGTGAGGTTTCAGGATCGTCTTTTTCAGAAAGACCCCATGAAGGCCAGGATGAAGCGCAGGCTGGTCATGGGCCTACGAGAGGTGCTGAAACACCTCAAACTCAGGAAGGTCAAGTGTGTTATCATCTCGCCCAACTGTGAACGTATTCAGTCCAAAGGTAACGTGAGTTTACAGCACAGAGCTCACATTTCCATTCATATTGCTGCTGTAATTGTTGCTGATGAGGGGCCTGTTGTGTTAATGTAGGCGGTCTAGATGAGGCTCTTCACACGATCATCGACACATGCCGGGATCAAGGCATCCCATTTGTGTTTGCCTTGTCTCGGAAGGCGCTGGGCCGCTGTGTTAATAAAGCTGTCCCCGTCAGCTTGGTGGGCATCTTTAACTATGATGGCGCACAGGTAAGTAGCAGAAGTTTCTGGTTATAGTTGTGTTAAATATCTAGTTCTGTGCACTTTGCCGATTTCTCTTTATTTGATGGCCACAGGATCACTATCACAAAATGATTGAGCTATCTGCTGATGCCAGGAAGGCCTATGAGGTGATGATTGCTAATCTGGAGGCTGCTTCCCCAGAAGAGCAGGAGGAGCAGCAGGAGGTGGAGCCATCAAGAGAACCGTCTGGAACTGAAGAGCCGGAGTACAGTACGTCCTAAATAAAGACCTAAAAATAGCATGAATTTATTGCTTTTGCATGCAATACTGCAATTTCACTATCCTTTTAGTTAACTATTCTGTTAAACGACTCCATTAACTGTTAAATATGTCAATGTGTAACTTAGCTGCTTTGTTTATAGGTAGGTTAGCCATGCATGTATAGACTAAAATTAAATCTGTTTGGTGGTTGGTCAATATGTATAACATGTGTTATGTATAACAATCTGATCAGAAGCGACAGTAGAGGCGTTTCAAAATTCTGTTCTTTTTGAAGTTTTGCTCATCGGTGAATCCTGGGAAAAAAAATACATAGTTTTACATAAAGTTTAATTAAATGCCAGTCACAAAATTAATTGAATAATCCGCTACAATTATCATTTTAAAGAATTATCCACTCACTTATGAATTCTGCTTGTTTTTTCTCAGTTAAAATATGGAAGAAAATGCTCGAAAAAGATTACAACCACCCGTTCCTGAATTTTGAGGACCAGTTTTCATCCATTTCTATTGGTTCAGAGCAACTGCTGGATGACCTTGAAGGAATTTGATGGAAGTACACCGACGGATGAGGCAAAATGTCTGTTTTTGTTTTTTAGCAGCGCTCAGGTCAAACTTCTGCAACACGGAAACCAATCGCTACAGTGTTTCCAACGCCGCGTGAGCCCTCAGCACCCTGTGAAATAAGTCAGGAATAGCTTAAAGTACCAAATGTGCCTGTCTAGAGGATTTTATTAACAAATATAAACATATTCCTGTTATCTGGAATGGTGTATTAAATCAAGAGGCAATACAGCTGAAAATAGAGAACAGCCCTCGACTAAAAATATTTTCGTAAAGATAGCACAGTTTGATGTTTCCACAGTCTGAATGGTGAATATTTTTGCAAATAACTACTAATATCCCTCTATTTCTATTAAAATAAGTCTAGTAGTTTGATGAAATGATAAAAGCAATCTGAATGACTTAATTTATGTACATGATTACACTTGTAAATATGTAAATCAAGAACATGTTTTCTTTCTCCAGTTGGATGCACAGTTTTACTGATCATGACCACTGTGTTTGCAGCCCACGTGTCGTCATTATCGGCAGGGTGCCGTTAGTTGTGAAGGCTCATAAAGCAAATGATTGTTACGACCGTGAACTGTTTGTGGGAATACCTCTCCTTCCTAGAACTTATTAAACATCACTTACCTAATCATAGTCCTGGATTTTAATTTATAACTCTCCTCTGGCTGTTCCTCAACACTAGCTGAACTATTAATACTCAGTGCTTGAGGTGGTTCTCCTTCAGATTCTCAGTGTTCGTTTAGCTCTATGCCTTTATGCCGTTAATAGGGAATGTGTGTGTTATGCAGTTGTGTTGTACGCAGTGCTTCGTGGCATATACTTGGAGCATAGAGCTAATCATTCAAAACTTCACTAAGCAGTATCAAATCATTTTCACATATAAACCTTTTCCCCTCCTTTTGTGTATTTTCAGAATGTTGACTATGGGACCAAAAACAACTTTGTGATTGTGAAGGTTTTCTTTAGTATTTGCAATAAATTCATTGCAATAAGTGATCTTGTGTCAAAACTGTCTGCGTGTCCATCCTTGAAATGCCATTTTAAATTAATTAATAGAAAGAGGAAATCAGTCTGCAGTGCTTAAAGGGATAGTTCACACATCAAAAATGAAAATTCTGTCATCATTTACTGACCCTCGAGCTCTTCTTCAGCTGAACTCAAAACAAGATATTTTGAAGAATGTTGGCAACCAAATAGTTTCTGGTGCTCATCGACATCATACATTTTTCTGTAATATGGTACAAAGTTAATGGGAACCAGCATCTGTTTGGTTACCAACAGTCTTCAAAATATTTTGTGTTCAAGAAACTAGTTCAGGTCTGAAACAACTTGAGGATGAGTAAATTGTGACTTTTGAGTGAACTATTTCATTAAAGGAAACCCATAAGACTATTATTATTATTATTATTATCATCATCTTCAAAACCTTAGAATTGAATGTCCTTTCCCCCATGCATGTTACGATTCAGATTATAAAAGAAATCCACACGAATAGAGCAATCGAATACAAGTCTCGTAAAGAGCCATGGTCACTTTACATAATGAACAGATTTGATTTATGCTTTTATTCAAACAGTGCACAAATACAGTAAAGTGCTCAATCCATATGCATTACTTATATGGTGTCTTTAGATGTCTTATATGTTTGAAATGAGATGAGCATGAGTAAATGATCACCGAATTTTCATTTTTGGGTGAACTATCCCTTTAAATTCCATTAGCAGATAAAACATACCATCACATCTAACCACCACAAAAAGTGGAAAAATGTATGCTTTTACTTACCGGCTGCTTGATAATGTGAAAAGACTGTTAACGGATCTAGAATAAACCACTTGTTGGTTGAACCAGTTCTCTGAAAATGCTGCTTTCAGGATTTGTTCATCTAAGATTTAAGAAAATGTTTGACTTTTTGTTTATAGAACTCTTTATTTGAGCTCAATACATTTTTTTTATTTAGCTTAATAAAAAAAATTGCACAACTGAAATGTGATGGTCAAAAATAAAATCATAACCTTTTAGTGATTTCCTCTGGACATTGTCCAGCTGTGGATAAAAAACACATGCCACTGTCAGTGAAAGAATGTGATGAACAAGAGAAACACCAATGCACCCCCGTGCTAACAGGTTTTACATAACTAAATATTAAATCTCTTTAAGTATTGTATGTCTTAAGCATCACATTGTTACATAAAAAACAAAACACATACAATGTACCACAATGGGTGATATAAAACAAATGGCGAGCATTATAATTTACACTACACAGAAAAGCTGCACAACAGTTCTAGCATTTTCTTTCATGCCGAACCAAATGTTTGTCCTTGTATAGTGTTAAGTCAATGTTTGACTTAAAGTAACTCTTTACTGCTGCACTGCAGACCATAAATGTTCCATGATGAGACCAGCTGACCCATCTATGTCTGCCAATGTAACTAGCTTCTCTGAGGCGCTCTATATTAAGTGGAAAAAAGTCACTGCCCTTGTGTTTGGTTAAGCTTTGACAGTAGCTAGGCTTTGCCAGATCTTGTGCACCAGAGTTTTATGACATTAGTCTTAGATAGATACTGCCTTTACGAGTGTCCAAGTTCAATTCAGAAGGATGCATTCAGTGATGCTGTCTGTATATGCAAAAATGAGTAAATATTGAAGACTATTTTAACATCATACCAGTGTTATAAATCAAGATTAAATCAAGTATAAATAAAATGGATTGAGTGACATGTAATTAGTGGATATATAGTTCAATAAATACACTGTATCGTCATCATTAGATGATTTGACCAAAGAAATCTCACACTTATTATATTCATAGTATCACTGTTAAGAAATATACAAAATTAGCTTTTCTGTATTTTAAAATATGTTTCCAATTAACTATGAAAACTCTTAATAATAATCAAACTTTGAAAGATCAGAAGCAGCAAGGATTTAGAAAAGTGCCAGGTTTCTGAAGAAAGTGTCAGAAACTGCAGTGGGATGTTTTGTGTGTCTGCTATGAGGTAGAAGGTTGTAGAAACATTCTGAAAGGTTTAACAATTACTCTAATGATCTTTAGTGGGGTATTTTTTAACAGCTGTTGGTCGATGTGTAACGGTTTGGAATGATGCTGCCTTTTAAACGAATTTTCGACTCTTTACTGCAGCTTTCTGTTGGTTAGAAACTGTTCTGTAGTTGTGCAAACTGTATCTGTAGTTGTGCAGATTGACAGACACAAGGTAACACAAGTGCGTTTCGCAAAGGCATCATTAGCCAAATATGGTTACAAGTTCCACTGCTCCCAACATTGTTCAACAATTAGCTGTTTCTGAAACCACAGTCCCAACGAACATTCAAAGATAGCATCGCAACGTTCTGTGTTTAGAATTACAGTTCTCGACCTGTAGTTACAACCATAGTTTCTATGACATATGGACTTTAAAAGATCATGCTCTTGAGAAAATAAGCAAGCTAACAGTACAATCTGTATCTCCTTCATTCCATTATATATAATATATATATATGTTATTTTGTCAAGAGAATGAAAGTGCAGTTTTTGAAGAATGTGATTGTGCTCTAGTGCCCAGGGGAAGCTGCAAATGACACTAAAAAAAATGGCTCACAACATTTTTGTAGTCCTCATATGCCATGTTTGTGATTTACATCAATAATCTGACATTAATTTGATCCAAAATGATTGATTAGCAAAAGTAATTACTCCACCACCTGCGTGACTTCAGTAAAAACATTGTTGAGCCAATGTGGTTAAAATGATAAAGAAGCAGTTTTGTGGATCAATTATGAATAGCTAGTTAATTTCTCCAGCGATTCTTTGTATTCAGGTAGTTTAGCAGCATGTCATTGTATGGGAAACGCACCCCTGATTGCCGAAAGAACCCTTCTCCCATCTCTACTAACAAAGTGCTTGACAGTTGGAGTAGGACACTAAGACACAAAACAATCCCAAACCTCTGAAGTTTAAGTCGCAAGAAAACAGTCAAGATCCCCTTAAAAAAGTTGTCAGGGTTTCCAAGTATCCCAGAGGTTCGAAAACCCCTCCTGTTTCCTCGGCTTTAAATGTTTTGTCACATTTGACCTCTTTGTGACCCTGTATGGGGAGGCTGTCTTGTAGTACAAGGATATTATCACTGATAACGTCAGTGACCATGCTGTAGTCCTCCCCTGCCAGAGGTGTCTGGTCTCGTTTCTCCTCATCAACCTCAACATACCCCATAAGTCCAGCAGGGTGGATGCTGACGATCTCACATTTGCTACCGGAGCTCATTAGAGCGTTTTGATCCTGAGCTTTCTCTGGTGAGCCATTGCAATTAAGCTGAAGTAGTTGTCGTGGCTCTCCAAGGACACTGCTGGTGGCACTTAGCTGATTGGAGACGGTCCCAGGGTAGACGTGTTCGCTCAGGGTGGTGCTTAGATCCTGACTGCTGTTCAACGTGATCTGGATGCTGTTTTGAGAGACCTTTTGTGCAGTTTCTGTGAGACAGTTGTCTCCCTTTTGGCACTCAAGATGAGCTTTGCCATTAAAATCCATTTCCTCGTCATAGTCAGAGACCACGAGGTAGTCCACTTGACGGTCTGATCTCTGGGCTATTTGGGGATATCCCGGAGTAATCAGAGCACTGAAGATTTCCTCGGACTTACCACTCTGTGAAATGAGAAGTAAAATACCCTTTGTAATCTGTAACTGCAGTTTTGTGGGGTCAATTCATTGTCTGTTGGAAATGTTTAAAAACTCCCTCCTATTTTTGGACAATGACAGAACATTTCAGAAGATTGTTTAAAGAAATTGTCACAATGTAATCTACTTTTATGTTCCACAGGAAAAACTATCCATTTAATTCTAAAGAATATTTTTTTAATTTTACTATTATCCTATTATCCTGTAAAAAAAAAAAAAAAAAAAAAAAACTTCACTACTACACATCTTATTAAAACTACTTTAGAAATGCATGAATTATGGTAGTGTCTGCTGTACCTTAAGGAGCCGAGTGTCTAAGCCACTGATCTTCGGTTCTGGAACTGGTGGCAGTAAAAAATGCTTCACCCTAGAGAAGAATACAGAAATACAGAATTAACTTTATGGTGTTATCCATCTTATTCCAGTTTTTTTGTTTTTTGATGTGAAACAACAGTATATTATGCTGCTTATTTGCTATTTATTTAAAGTGATTATAATAAAAACGTATTATTTTAATCATAAGAATACTGGTTTATAGTGCAAGTTGTTTTACCCTTCTGTCAGGTATTGCATTTTTACAACAGTTTTGCACATATAACTGCTAATAAATAAGAAGGACATTTTTTTTGTATTAAAAAATAACGTGCACACAGTGTTAATGTTAATATTAATATATTAATTTGTGTCACATATTAGGTTGCAGAATACTGATTTTGAAAGAAATAATCAGAGTAAATTCTTTTGACATTGTGATGAGGTGGGATGTCATGCTTACGGTTTCATCTTGACTGTCAGCACTCCTGCAGTCAGCAGGAAAATGATGACCATTAGTGTGACAGCAATGATCATAAATGCATTCTGTGTGTCAGATGTATCTGCAATGCGAGAAACACAAAGCCTGTTTAAGCTTGTTTAAATTCATCTTTTAATGCTTTACTGTATAATTGCTTTAAATGGATCTAAAGGCAGAATTACAAATGTATTTGGTATATGTATCCGCTACTGTTATGTAAGGCTAAAAATGCTGAGTAATGCAGCACAATGGCTGGAGGTGTGAAAGATTGAGTTGCTGGTGCTGGTCTCATCTTACTGTCTGGAATCTTGATGAAAGCAGAGGGGCTCCATTCACTCCAGAGACCTTGGTCTAGTTTACAGCGCACCTGAACGATGTAATTTGCTCCTGGCTGTGGACTGTAGATGCTAAACTCCAATTGTTTTCCAGCACTATATGACTAAAACACAAGAATTTAAACTATGTCTCAATCATAATTATTTTACACGGTATCAAAACTTTTAAATGCAAAAACTAGTCAACTCACAGGCTCCCAATACAGATTTTTTTCATTATAATACATTGATAATTAATAAAAACATTTTAAAGCAAATTTGTATAAATACAGTATATGGAATATTTAATATGTGTGACCCTGGACCACAAAACCAGTATTAAGTGTACATTTTTCGAAACCGAATAAGCAAGCTTTACATTGATTTATAATTTGTTATGATCGGACAACATTTGGCCGAGATACAACTATTTGAATATCTGGAATCTGAGGGTGCACAAAATAAAATCTAAATATTAAGAAAATCGCCTTTAAATTTGTCCAAATGAAGTTATTAGCAATGCCTATTACTTATCATAAATTAAGTTTTGATATATTTACGGTAGGAAATTTACAAATTATCTTCATGGAACATGATCTTTACTCAATATCCTATTGATTTTGGGCATAAAAGCAAAACATTGTTTTGGGCTATTGCTAAAAATATACCACAGCGACTTAAGACTGGTTTTGTGGTCCAGGGTCACATATTATTTATATATGGACCCCCAGTCGAAAGCCTTGGACTTAAAATGTTTTGATTTAAAAAATAAAATAAAATTACAAACTAAAAGAACATTTTTAAGAACCTTGATGACCTTGAAACTATTTAAATCTCACCTCCCAATCGCTGTCCTCCTCATGTCCTCGGTTCTCAATTTTTAAGCGAACTTCATATTTGATTGTTACCCAGCCTGAACGTGTGTCTGCGTCATGTGGAGGCTGCCACTGCACCAGGAAATAGGGACTGTTCGTGGTCTGCATGAGAGTCACATTTACGTTCTCTGGAGGGTGAGACTGCACTGTGTGGCAGAAGATGAATCATCTTAAATGACAATCAACTTCTCAGAAATAATGTACCAGTAAGTGACAACAATATATGAAATAAAAAAGGAAATAAACTGAATGTGGTCTAAATGGATACTTGACTATTCTTCATATACTGTTTAAATATTCAAGATTAGTATGTTTTTTTTTTCTTGGAAAGAGAAGAATACTTTTTCTTCAGTGAGAACACATGAATTGCTCAAAAGTGACATTTATAAAGACATTTATAAAGTCGTTCTATGTTGTTCATTAAGGAATCAAGAAAAAATGTATTACAGTTGCCACAAAAATATTAATCATCATGATATTTTTTCAACAGTTTCTTGAGCCCCAAGTCAGAATGTTTCTTAAAAAGATTTCTAAAGAATCATGTGACACTGGAGCAACACTGGAATAAATTACATTTCTTAAAATGTATTATAATAGAAAATTGTAACGATATTTCACAATATTACTGTTTAATTGTATTTGTATCAAATAAATGCATCCTTAATGAACATTTATAATGAGTCCAGCCTTTAAACAGTAGTGAATTTATGCTCTTAATGCATTTTTTAAAAATTAGTACATCAACCATATGCCAGCAGCACATTCAATCATGTGCAGTGGGATATTCAATACATGGCTTGAGTTCTCCAGAATACAAGACACAAACCTGATCATCCTCATTCTGTTCAGAGCTGCCTCTGTTTAGTGCCATCTAGTACTTTTCCATTCCATTTAGATGCATAAAATCATCATCGTTTAACTCATGGAAGAGCCTAGTGTGCACACGTTTCTAGCAGTAACTGAACTGTATAACTTTACATGCAGTGTAATCGGTTTTGTTCTAGTATGACAATCTAACTGAAAGCCTTTGCTGATTGTGCTGTGCGTGCCGTTATGAAGTGGTAGGAAATCTTTATATACACTATATTTAGCAGGCAGCTCACTGCACTGTGGCTGTTGTCAAAACAACGCTGAAATTGGCCTCTGTAGTAAAACATCATTAGCCATTCATGCATGGTCAGTATACACTAGGGGCATATAAAAACAAAAGCGATTCTGGATGCATTTGAATGTTTTGTAAACACATTAAATGAACTCACCGATATCCATAACATCAACTTCTACAGATTCTGAATAGGCTTCTCCCAGTGCATTGGAGGCCACCACTGTGATGTTGTATGTGATCCAAAGAGACGTGTGGCGCTTATCAAAATAACACGAATTGTTCCCTGCCTTATGATAATCCGGACATTCAGAGACTTCCAAAGAGCTGAAAAAGTTTAAGATGAATGACAAATGAACAGATGAACCAAAACCTGATATTTATAGGTTTGGTGTGTTTATTAGTAAACGCGTGTGGGATAGGAATTAGAAAAATATTTTGAATATAATACAAGATGAAGATCTGAACTGCCATTCAAATCCTTGCTTTTGGAAGAAATTAATACTTTTATTTAGCAAAGATGCATTATATTCATAAAAAGGGGCATTAAAGACATTTAAATTGTTACAAAAGATTTTTGTTTCTAACACATGTTCTTTTGACGTTTCCATTCGTCCAAAAATTCTGAACAAAATGAACTCATGAAGGATCATGTAACGCTGAAGACTGGAGTAACGGCTGCTGAAAATCCAGCTTTGCCATCACAGGAATCAATGACATTTTAAAATAGGTTAAATATCTAAAATATAAGAAACTAGAAAAAGAAAATTGCACTAATATTACCGTTTTTACTGTATTTTTGATCAAATAAATGCAGCCTTGGTGAGCACAAGTGACTTCTTTTAATATTTAATTAAAAAAAGCTACCCATGCTTTGATATAGAGAAAAAAATAATAATTCAAATATACTTTTTTGACAGCAGGATGAATGATGCTGAATAGTGATGCAGGCTGCACTCACCTCTCTTTTCTGTAATACAGGTGATAGCTGGAGGGCAATCCACCTGTTGATCCAGGCTCCCACCAGCAAGTAAAAGTCTCTTTCTCAGGCGACCGGCATCTTGTTATTCTGGGCCTCCCTGGGGGAGAATGACCTGGAAAGGTATTGTAATTGAAGAGTATATTATAAGATATCTGTAAGAATAATAGGACTAGATAAAGTGATATTTCAAACAGGCCTCCAAATGAAAAAAAAGACAGGAGAACACAATGGCAACTGTCTGAATGTAATCTTTGAATTTTAAAGCTGTACCTCCCTCACTTACACATGCTGTGTGAGATCCACGAGAGGAGAAACATCAGAGTCAGCGCCTGTTCTGCATCTCTCCACATTTTTCCTGCACGAGAAACAAACATCTACCAAAAGTCAATAAGATGTCCACAACAAGCACGTTAAGTACCACCTGTAGAGCTTGTTTCTACTTTAAACATCAATCTAGACATGCAAAACAACCACTTAGCATGTGTAAACACCTTCACTCATCACAGCAGCTGAAAGGTCATCATGTGTACAAAATTGTATGCAATTTTGCATGGAGTTTACTCTATGCCAAGATTAAAAAAAGACGCTTCTTATCTGATTTCATGACTATGTTCTAAACGTGATCAGTAAAGTAAATACACAGTGAATTGTTTTTGGTCTGGATTTTTTATCTCGGCAAAGTAAAATTATAAAATGTGTCATTTTGATTATGAAAGCAGAACAATCACAAACACTAAATCACATTGAATTTTATTTTATTTTATTTTTGAGTTAATCAATGAAGTTCTCAGTTCAGCACATCATGATCACAGAAGTGTCTAACACAGTCCTGAATGATGGTTATTTCTCACAGCATGGTAATGTACAAGGTTATGAACACAAGGCATCAACAAAAGATTTGAGCACGCCAAACACAGGTGCAGAGAGCTGACTTAATGGAAAGATACTGCCTTGGAAATGGATGAGACACAGACATAAAGGGCAATCAATGTGCTTTATGTTTTTGGATCATTTTAGAAACACTTTGCTACAATCTTTATATTGCATCTATATTTTTCATTTTACATTTACTTGTTTCAGTTTCTATGAACATGCCATCGGCATTATATGTACTTATTGAGAAGGAAGTGGGTTAAAGTCCAGGTTTAAATGACCTCAGAACATTTGACATTAACTATTTCGGTGCCAGACCACTTCAAATAATTATTTTCATTTTAACAGCAGCAAGTTTGACAACACATCTCATGAATAATAATACATATTTTAAATAATATACATTCCTACACATTCTTATCAAATACATATAAGGTGATCAATGTGGAATAGAAAGAGATGGCAGCTGAGGCCCGGTATCATATGGGATTCAACTAAATGTGTAAAGTCATGTCAATCAATCACCACAAAAGCAAGTCTTCTCTGAAAATCTGTTATTCAAAATATCTCATATTCATAATATTACTAAGGCACAACAAACTAGACTAATTACTGAGTCTACACAAACTACTGTCTCCTTCTGACATTCCTCCAGGGGCCAATTT
The DNA here is from genome assembly GCF_003368295.1 of Carassius auratus. Lineage (NCBI taxonomy): Eukaryota > Metazoa > Chordata > Actinopteri > Cypriniformes > Cyprinidae > Carassius > Carassius auratus. Next base: position 20,984,206 of record NC_039247.1, on the reverse strand, counting down.
TTGCCACAGCATTCTCACTGGTGTAATAGCCATAAACAAACACATTTTGCTTCAGTAAGCCATGACAAGGCAGGTCAGACAGCCAAACTGTGATCTCAGGTCAACCCAGCTGAGGTACAAGAGATAGAAGAGCTTATGTCATTTTTTGACTGTTGAACAATAGATCTGCCTATCATTAAACCTCTAACCTTCTTTACATGAAAATAATAATAAAAATAATAATAATAATATATATATATATATATATATATATATATATATATATATATATATATATATATATATATATATATATATATATATATATATATAAGATAGACCATAAGATGCAATATTAAAGAATTACAAATATAATGCAAATCTTAATGACTCATACTGTTTGACGCTATTTAATAATCCTTGTATACATAATAAATGAATCCCGGTTTCGATTGCGATATTATTGGACGCAAAAAAAAACAATATATATATATATATATATATATATATATATATATATATATATATATATATATATATATATATATATATATATGCATAGTTATAGGCCTATAAGATAAATATTAAGCAAGTATACCCGGCATCACAAAAGAATAATTTGTAATAGAGTCGTCGCTTTTGACGGAGACTCACCTTGATCTGCTACTGCTTCACCTGTGATTTTCCAGTATTCCACTCACGTGCTGCATTTTGGATCGAAAACAGTCTTTCCGCGCACTATGAGAGAGGGAAAGGCCAAATGAAAAGTCACCCTGTTTGACACCGCAGTGCTTCTGAGTCTCTAGTTGCACACAAACAGCACTAAAGCTGCAAGGAGAGTCTCGAGGAGTGGCATACAGGCGATGACGTTGCATCACACGCACGCACGCACGCACTCACACACACATTACCTGCCAATGACACAGAGCAACTGTACACAAGATGAGTAAAGTGCATCTAATAAAACTTTGGTGTTCGTCTAATAAAGCCTTGTTTGGAAGTTTGAAAATAGTGGAATGTCTGAACCAAAATAAATAGAACACGTGCGTCTGCAAGATGTCTCTTAAAGGTCGCTTCATCTGATGTGAACAAAATATTTGATAAATGTCCTAAAGATGTCAGTTTGACACACATAATGAATCATAAACATCTTAGACATTTTTTAGATGTCTATTCAGTGTCTGACAGGAAATGTCCTACAGACTTATTGCAGACGTGCAAACACAAAAAATATCTACATCGCAGGTGTCAAATAGTCATCTCTGTATATGTGTGCTATCAGTCTCTATTTCTTAACTTTAGTTATAAAAATGTTTTGAAGTTATATAGGTCTAAAGCAGTCAGACAGAAAGACCAAAAGATAAGGGCCTACAAACAGACAGAAATAGATAATGTGTTGGAGGTAGTCTGAGTGTTTGCCCCTGAGGCTCTGACTGGTTGCTTTGCATTCTTTTAGGGTGTTGCTAGAGTGCTCTGTCTGGATGATAGGACTAGTGGTTTTCAACCAGGGGCCTGGGGCCCTCTAGAGGCCTCAGCAAACTCCCAAAGGGACCCCAAGACAACTTAAAATGATTTAAAAATAAGGCAAAACAACCTTTTTATATAATCAAGTTATTTTTTATTTTAATTCAGCCCCTCAACAACATTTTTTTTTTTTTTTTTGCTTTTCTTTAAAATTAGCTCACTATCTTGAAAAAACAGGACATATGAAGAAACTACATTTTAAATGTGTGATTTTTAGACCTAGAAAAAAAGAGTAAATTAACAAAATCTTATAACTCCATAAGAATTAACAGAATCAGATATATATTTTCAAAATATTTATAAAAATATATTTAACATTAATCCTTATCCAGTAAATCAGGAAAAACAAACATTTTCATATAGTTTTGAACAGTGGGTGGGCACTTTCCTTGATATATATATTATATATATTTTTTTTTTATTTATTTATTTATTTTTTTGGGATGAATGGAAACGTCAAAAGAACATGTGTTAGAAACAAATATGTGTGTGTGTGTGTGAGAGAGATCGAGTAGCTACTTAAAACTTTACATCTTTAGTAGGCTACCTACTGTAGGAATATAACTGTTAGTGATCTGGCCATTAATCAACAAAAATAATTTTCTGGTGAAGTAATAATTGAAAAACATGGCTTTTCTCATAGCGAGTATCTGATTTGACTATAAGAACTTGCTACTTCCGTTTGAGACCTCGTTGAGCTGCTCAGGAGAGACGAGATGAACACCTTCCTCTTTGTTAGACATCAGGAAGTGATGCATACACACACACATACGTATGGTTTGAAAGTTGGAGTTCCCCCTCATCAGTCAGTGTAGCGAAGAATTAATGTATTGCTTAATAATGGGATACATGTCAACGTCTGATCCGTCCACGGTATGTTTACACTCTGATATTACTTTTTGTCTTCATGGTGCATTCTGATCTGTTTTAACTCTACTTGTTTGAATTCGAATACTTTTTTCTTTTTAATTTGAATAATTTACAGACATTTAATACTCGTACTCGGTTGTTGACAAAAACTGTAAAAAGGAAAACTATAGCGAGTGTCTTAAAGGTAGTTCACCAAAACCCGATAATGCTTCCTTCATTTACTTATCTTCTTGTCATTCCAAAGCCGTTTGATAACTTTCTTCTGTGGAACATGAAAGAGCATATTAGGAAGAATGAAATTTTCAGTCTTCCACTGCAAATTTGCCATACTGTGTAAGTAGCCTAAATGTTGATGACTCGGGATGTCATTATAACGTCTCATTAATTTGTAAACCACGTAAAATATGTCTGTCAGGTTTGGAACAAAATGAAGGTGAGGAAATCATAACAGAATTTAGCTTTTGAGTGAACTTTATTTTACTTAACTGACCCTTTAAATGTAAAATGTCATACAATTTTACCTAGCGTGTGAACATTTTTCACAGGCATTTGTTTTTAGGCTAAATATTAGTTAGTCCCCATCAGGGTTTCTAGATAAAGATTTTTTTGAATCAATTTCAATTTTGCAGACAGTTTGCAGTCATTGTGGCATTAATTATTATTATTTTGAATAATTATTAATTATTTAGTTTTACATTCATTTATCCAGTAGCTTGTAAGTGACACCGATTAAAATATTGCTTCAATGTCCCATTTTGCAGGTGCTTTGCTGAACATTTACATCAGAGTTCAGCAGGTCAACCAATCACACTTGTGTATGAGCTGTTTCTTCAGTCATGTCAGATTTGAATGACAACTCCTTTGAACATAAATTTCTTGAAAGAATCTGTGTTGAAGAGACTCTGTGAGTCTCTTGACAAGGCCAACAATAAGGGATGGCGAAAACTGGGGGAAATCGTGAAAAGTGACAAGCGATTCAAAGTGAGGTAACAATTTTTTCTTATTTCACTTTTCCTTTTAATGTATAATGGATACTAAGAAACTCTGTCTTTTTCTTACTGTCTTCTACCTTTCACTTGCACAGTCTGGATGATATGGATATGTGTTCTCTGAAGGCTTTGGAGGCGGATGGAAGTCCTTCCCGCAGTCTGCTCAAACTCATTGGAGGTCAAGGATGTATGGTGGGTGAACTGGTGGAGTTTTTACAGATCATGGGTCATACGGATGCCCTGCAGTGCCTGAAAACCTCCAGGTATAGCAGCCTCAGTGTTAACATGTTAAAGAAAGTGTTGTATGTTTCAACAGTGCAATGCTGCATCACATTATCTAATGTTGATTTTTTTTTTTCAAGCAAAATTGAAACATGACATTGATGCATGTTTGAAAAAGTAATGTTCCTCTTGGGCCCATAAAAAATCTGCAACCTAACAAATCTATACTCTTTGTCAAAGAAAACTGAATTTTCTGTGGAATTGATTTAGATATGCAAAAATTTTAATGAAATGATTAAATTGCATTTATAGGCCAGTTTCAGTGGTTGATTGTTAGATGTTTCCTGATCTCACAGGAATTCAAATCCTCCAAGCCACAGTCAGTGGCTGTCAACAGAACAAATTCGTCTCAACTAATGCACAGTACTTCAATGTGCACAGGACAAAGAAACAAACTAAACAGTACAGCATAGGTACACACAGCATTTCACAATGATACTAAACATAATCAAACTAAACAACAGTATAACAGATCAGCACAATGAAACTAAACAAACGAAATAACACAGCACAGCACAAATAAACTAAACATAAAACAGCACAGTGAAACTAAATGAAAACAGTAGAAGTATGGATAATAAAGTCATAGCATTACAAAAATAGCAGTTGTTGCATCACCTGGGTCACATGGGCTAATATTTACCAGTAGTCAAAAAGATAAATAGGCACTATTTTAGCAACTGTTATAGCTGATACAACCTTAATCTTACAGACAATTGACGGCAGCTTAATGGAATTTAATGTTAATGTACAAACTATTACAGTAATAATAGCAAATAACGTTATGTTAAGGGTGAACTTGACCTTGATGTCCTTGTCAAAAAGCATGTTCAAATGCATGTGTCGGAGATGTTTCAGGCTTTGAAGTAAACTAGGTTGTGAAAGCAGGATTATATTGACTTTAAATACATCCACCTCCAACTTACACAAGTATTTTATTTTGTTGTCATTTTCTTTTCATTTTCCCCCCACACTCATCCCCTCCCTTTCTCATTTTCTGTGTAGTAAGCATTTCAGGGCTACGAATTTGGAGGGGAATTCTAGCTGAACAAGACCATCATAAATCACAGTTTGTCTAAGCCAGGCAAATATGTATCCCTCAGAAACCTTTATGGTTCCTCTGTAAAACAGTTGTTTGCCCACTCATACGATGGTTGCAATAACTCCTAACCCGTGTGACCATATATCTCCATGGGCTCTCATTAAAGTGCTTGCTCTTTCCAAAGCACTCGTCTCTATAGCGCCTCTCTCACAAATTTAATTGCTATATCCTATAAGCTCTCCTCTTCTGGGTGCTGGCCCATATTTTTCTCCCACCCCTTTATGATTCGTCATGCTTGGCTGTATGGCTAACAATGAATATGCCTTCAAAAAGATGCATGTTTGTGCATTGTCAAAATTAGGTGACGAAAAAAAAAAAGGAATATTAAGGCAACAATTTGCGTGGCTTTTTCAAATAATTAATATATTCAATTGTTTCAAATAAACATTTTGGTTGCACTTTATTTTACAGTACGTGTACTTACATGTACTTATAGTGTACTTACAGTGTATTTATCTAAGAAAGTTCTGGAAATACAAGGTAACTACATGGGTTAGGGTTAGGTTTAGGGGTAGGTTCAGGGTTAGTACCTAGTTATTACATAGTTATTGTAATCACTATAATAAGTACATAGTATGTACATGAGGAACAGGACCGTAAAATAAAGTGCTACCAATATTTTAACTAAACTTAAAATGTCAGTTTGTCATGACTTAAAATATGGCATCATTTTAGCAATTACCTATTTACACACTGCTCCAGGTGTGTGTTCAAGATATGTATGTCCACTACTGTGTGTGTGCACTTGCGTTAAATGCAGAATACAAGGTCTGAGTATGGAGTGTAAAGTGTTATGTTTGTGCAATGTAAAAATGAGAACAAAAACTTATCATTGGACATCTGAAGAATGGCCACAGGTTGCTGATTCAATCCCAGATTGTGATGTGTACAGTATATGTAATACAATATAGAACAAATAAACTAAGTTATAACAATTATGCATTGATTTCCATAAATACCAAAGTGCATGTCATACATTTACCTATACGATATTTAATAATCTACCAGCAATGCACTCTACATGTTTATTTAATAAGACCTGTAATCAGTGCGTGTCAAATATTTATTGACTATTTACATCTCCATGGTAAGCTCTCAGCCAAATTATAACGAACAGACGGAAATGGCCTAAGGATTAAAACAACTCCTTTGAAAGTTGCACATCTAATTTATTCATATAGCATACCGTCGGATGTTGTCGTAATGGTACATTAGCTCAAAAATGCTTAATACAATTGCATGCCTGTTACTGATCTGAAAAGTCAATTTGCACACTTATTGCTTTATGCTAATTAGCATGTCCCATAATTAACACTATTGCATAATATGCATATCATATGCTAAGTACAACAATCTAACAATATGATATGCAATATCAAATATTCTAAATCTTATTTAAAATATGAGATAAATGATAAATGAGTATTGCCATAAAAGTGCTCTCTGAGAAGCTGTGTGTGTAAGGTAATAACCTGCAGGTAAGGCGATCCACTTTGACAAATGAATATAGGAGTGTTAACTTTTCAAAGTCTCAGACTCTATCAGCACCAAATTACGTTTTCAGCCGGGCGAAATGACTAGCTTATTAAAACCCATCCGAAGTAATGGCATTTAAATAAATAAACGAAGAGAACAGAGAGCTGCTGTTACCGTGTAATTGGAGACATCCCTTCTGGCCACCAGAGCAGAGAAACTCTGGCGCCGTGAAAGTGGAAAAGTCAGCAATGGAATGGAGAGTTTGCGATTAGAGGCTTCTGACAAATTGCAATCGTCAATTGATTGCACTCCTAAATGGTTCTCTTGTAGATCTGCCAACAATAAAAGGGTTCTGAGTTTGCACTTCCACTTATGTTCGGTTTGTGTGAGTGTTAATTTCTCCTGTGGCGAGCTTGTTGGAACGTCTAAGGCAATACTAGCTTACTGCTTGTTCTGTAAACTTCACTTAAAAAAAAAAAAAAATAATATTATTTAAACTGTTATTTTTGCATGTTTAATACAATTGTGCATAAAATATTATACATCTGGCAGTATGATTAAACAATAAGCTAAAATAAAAAAAAATAAAAACTGCAATGCAATGCAGTTACTCCCAGTTCGTTCTCTCCGAAAGTCAAGTCAGAAGCATTGCATTGGGGGATAGTATTCCATGCAATATTGGACTATTACAGCAACACTACTTATTCAATTTTCATCTTATCTTTCCACCAACACGCACATTTTTGTGATAGTTAGCATCGTAATGCAACCAAATGCTAAAGCACTGTTGATCTGTAGCATGTAGTGTTGTTAACTACTTTTCCAAATGAGAAGCTTGTTGTTAAACAACTTAGGTATGAGTAGGTTAGCATGCTAATGCTTTTAAAGCAGCTTCCTCAACAATGGTTTCATTCACATTAAATATACAATGTACTTCAGAAAGAGCAAAATAGCATGTAAGCATGCTATTCGGAACAGAGCCTATGTGATTTATCTCTCTCTCTTTCCATTCTGTCGTTTATCCTTATTAATTCCTCATTTGTATTCAAATGAAACTTAATGCGTACAGAGACTGAAATTTCACTGTTCATGGCCTCATTAATGGCACCTTCCACTTTCCATGAGGGCAAAAAACAAGAACACTAAATGATGAAGAATATTCTCTGCATGTTGTTTTCTCTTCCGGTACCTACAAAATGTGCAGCTTTCCAATTTGTAACATTTCTCTTGTGAGGCAGTCAGCAGGGCATTAACCCTACCTCCAAAATAACATAGACAAGCCTGAAGGGAAACTCATAATGTCCTTTCAAAACTTCAAACAACTACAACTTTACTTTTCAACCCCTGAAAGAAAAATCACAGCTGGTCTCAATCAATCTACAGACATGGCACCAATGCAGCAATACATCAGGGAAATTATCTTGCTAATGTCTGTAATATAGATGGACAAAATGGCCAAAATTGTATATCAAGGTATAACTTATTTCATTTCACAATAGCAGCATCATACTATTGTTTAGAAGACCATTTCTACCAACAAGTTTAGGCATGAAGGCATTGCAAGGTGACACAGCATCTTGCTTCTTCTCGGGGGAACCATGGTTACATGTGTAAACCAAGATGTTCCCCTTCTAGGGAAGTCGTGCTGCATCCTCTAGCGGACACTAAGGGGAACAAAATGTCTGTCCAACTAGTGAGAGAACACCAAGGAAGTGACAGACATACACCTAACCTTTCCTCAAAAAGGAACCAAGCCACTGATGCTCCTGATGCATGGAATGCAATCTTCTTAAAACCTTAACAGGGGAGATAACACAGTCCAGGCAAGAGGCTCGAAGAAGACTACTTAACACCCTGGGGGGGGAGGGGGTTGGGGGTCTAATACATGGCTATACATGGCCAACAGGATTAGAGTTGTTGCACAAGTGCTTCAGACACCGGTCTTGCTGGCAGCAGTCCCCATAGCAAACGCAAGTTTGCAACGCAAGTTCGCTTGAAGGGGAAATAAAGTTACAATAACAAGAAAACTAAGATGAAGTTGGTAAAACTTCTAACTTTAAGATAGTCAATTATGAGCCAATTTTGACAGTTGCAATTATTAGGTAAAAATTCAAAACTGTTACACAAAAAATAAAAAAAACACCTGTAATATAAGTCACAATGTTGAAATGTAGTGTCATATTGCAAGCTGTAGCCACATTATTTGGAAAAACTCAAATTATAAAAGTTGCAGTTACATGAAAAAGTCACTAGTCAGCAATAGGAATAATCACATTTATGATGAACAAAAAAAACACAAATTAGCTATTAAAGTACCCATTGCAAAACAAATAACAAAGTTAAAATAATGAAAAAAATATGAGATAAAGTTATAAGTGTAATAAAATCTTACAAGCTATTCACAATTATGAGAAAAACAACGAATTATGAAAAAGGGGGGGGGGGGTTCCAATTATGAGATAGTTGCAATATCAAGTAACATAAAAAATGCAATTGTGAGATATAAAGTTGAAGTTATAAGACAATCTAATTACAAACTATAAAGCTGCAATTATTAGAAAAAGTTCCCAATTATGAAAGTCATTAAAAAACTCACTATTATATAATGAAAAGTTAGTTGTATTGTAAAGTTATTGTAGGCTAAAGAGTGGTGTTGGACTCGGTCGATTTAGATCGGCACTTCGGAGCAGGTTCGCGACTCCGTTGATTCAGATTGAGACTCCGGGGACTGTTTGTGATTTTTTATATTTTTTTTAATTGAACATACGTCACTTCCTGTTTGTTGTTGACGGCTGAACTGCGTTTGAGCTCCGTCACTATATTCTTTTCA